>NC_056740.1:114068624-114278624 GCF_019279795.1 Protopterus annectens | reverse complement strand
TCCTCTCTAGTACCCCTCTATACAAATCACTCACTCCTTACTAAATAAACCTTCGGCCTGCCCTTCCCTCTCCTCTCTAGTATCCCTCTGTACAAATCACTCACTCCTTACTAAATAAACCTTCGGCCTACCCTTCCCTCTCCTCTCTAGTATCCCTCTATACAAATCACTCACTCCTTACTAAATAAATCTTCAGCCTGCCCTTCCCTCTCCTCTCTAGTATCCCTCTATACAAATCACTCACTCCTTACTAAATAAACCTTTGGCCTGCCCTTCCCTCTCCTCTCTAGTATCCCTCTATACAAATCACTCACTCCTTACTAAATAAACCTTTGGCCTGCCCTTCCCTCTCCTCTCTAGCACCCCTCTATACAAGTCACTCAATCCTTACTAAATAAACCTTCGGCCTTCCCTCTCCTCTCTAGTATCTCTCTATACAAATCACTCACTCCTTACTAAATAAACCTTCGGCTTGCCCTTCCCTCTCCTCTGTAGTATCCCTCTATACAAATCACTCACTCCTTACTAAATTAACCTTCGGCCTGCCCTTCCCTCTCCTCTCTAGTATCTCTCTATACTCCTACTTTTACTCTCCGTAGCGCCAGTCAACTCCTTCTCGACATTTACAAACCTAATAAAAACATAGGTAAACTACTTTACAAAAGCACCATGGCCTAATCCTGGAACAAACTCCCCTCTAATATACATACTATCAAACACACAAACAGGTTCAAAAAATAATTGAAAAACTTCCTTGCAAACTCTAGCTCCTGCCCATGCCAGGAACCACCCTAATCACCCCCTCCTCTCTCTCTCTCTCTTTATCTTATATCTCCTAGCTATGTAGACTAAATAATCACTAGTAAGCCAATGAGAAGCTTTCAGCAGCATGTTTTATATATATATATATATATATATATATATATTATGTATATATATATATATATATATATATATTATGTATATAGCTCTTAGGGATAAAGGCTGTGTAACTTCTAGTAGGCCAATGACAAACTATCAGCAGCTTTATTGTATATACATTTTATGTAATGTAGATATTAACTTTTATGCTATAGACCTACATAGGTATTTCAACTTCTGTCTGTCTTTGCGCTTTATAACCTGTTTGTTTATCTTGTCTTTGTTCTTTATAACCTATCTATATGGTATAAACTTTTTATGCAATTGTTACATTTAATTCATAAAGCTTTGAATTTTTGTAACTGCTAATTTTAATGTGTACAGTTTTATACTTGTGTTATTTTTAGTATATTTGGAGCTTTTCTCCTCGGGTCTCCACTGAAAATGGGCTTCTGGCTCAGTTAGACTAACCTGGCTAACAGATGACAAAAAATAAATAATAAATAAAATCACCTTGAAGTGTAGGTGAAGGAGTAAAGAACTCAGCTGAAGTGGAAGTACATTTAAGTAATACAGAAAAGACAAAAAAAACATAATTATCATTTATCAACATGCTAAACATTATCTGTGTTCCTAATATGTCTTTTATTATTAGCAAAGAACAGCATTCATTGTAATAGTCTCACAGCTTTACTCATCCATAATTTTCCATTTTGTTGTCTGCCAATTATGTATAGAAATATGAAAAAGGCAAATGTATGGTTAAGTCAAAAGCTGACTTTTATTTCAAGAAAGGGAGAAATGTAACAAAAAAGACCACTGTAGTTTTACAGTCATGATTTTGCTTTACTATGAGATCTTAGTGATTCAGTACTGGGGCTAAAAGTTCTTGAAGGATACACTGAATAATAGTAGTTGGACTTTATTTTATAAAACTGTGTATTATTTATTTTATTAATCCTTTATAAAAGTTTGATGCAGCTTGTCTGAGGAGTTTCCCTGTTAGTGTTTGTTATATGAGATAGCAGTGATCAGCATTACAAAGTAATACAATTAATACTATAATGATTTCAATTGGAGTAACATGTAATTGCCGCAGACTGCTGCATTTGCTTTTGAATCAAATGTCTCAGTTAATGTATAACTTAAAGGACTGCTTCTTTTATGTAGTATACTTCATTCAGAGCTGAATATTATTGGGCCCCTTATAATTAACTTCACAGGGTAGGTTTGGATAAGGAAAGCATGATGGGTAAAGATTCATAAACTTGAAGTTGCTTAATATAAATAGATTTATTCTCGGTGATCACGATTTGGCATCTGTGTGATCAAGAAAAGGAGTTCTGTAGTGATGTACTTGATTGGATTATGTATGGGCAAGTACCAGTGGAATACTGCCACCCTTAGCCTGCACAGCTGCAACTAAATTTAATGTTTACATTATATTTTCTGTTGATTTTTGATATTTCAACAGCTTTCCCATATGAGGTAATTTGCCAGGCTTCTCCTAGAGGTCTGACCTTCTGCATATTATTATCTAGATATCACATTACTGGAAGCAACAACTGTTTGTGTGAAAGAGTGCATAAACAGCCAGGCAGCTACATTGTTTGTTTGTGTCTTTCGGCTTTTCCTGGTTAGGGGTCGCCACAACGGAACGCCGGTCCGCTAATGATTGGCAGTAGATTTTTTACGTGCCGAGTTTGCCAGCCCTGATGCACAACCTTCAACGAAGGTATGTCCATTCATGCATGTCTCCACACAGAAGACACTCTAGCTGAGAAACAAATGGCACAATGTCTTGCTGTGAGGCGACAATGCTAACGCAGCAGCACCACCGCAGTAATTAACTATAAATTAAGGATCCTCATCCTTCGAATTGCAGAGGGTCATTTGGTGGAATTGGAGCCATGGGACCCAAGTCACTGAGTTCCTTTGTTTCTTTTCTACTTTGGGCAATGGTCTGTCCATAGCCCACCTACATCTGTTTACCTAATCAAGCTGAAGCAGCTGTCTCTTCAGCAGTTTTGGAGTAGTAATTATGTGTGTAATTTCCATTATACCAACATATCATTATATAACAAACTGTAATGTGTGATTTCTGTATTTTTGAATAACCTGGGTATTTTTATATTCTCTGCTTTGTCCTTGTTACATACCATTTGCCTTTCCCAAGTGCACAGTATGTGAAATCAGTGAGCTGCTGTGTAGAACCGTGTGCTTGATGGGAGAGCACTGTGTGTGAATGCTCCTTATGTGTGAATCAGCATCACCATTGTACCAATAGAACTACATGGAGTGTTATGGCCTTTCCACAGTGTGCTTGTCCCTTCCAAACTACAGCTTTTGTAACTTACCAATACATGCTGTATATAATTCACTTACAGAATATGCAAGTCATTTTTGAATCTCAGTTGGTATGTTTCACTTAAACAGTATGCAGGACATTACACGACATACAAATCCTTTCTTAATCCAGCCAGCACCACAGCAATTAACCTTCACTTGTACGTATACTGAAAGTAGCCACTGACTGATACAGCCATCCTTACACTATCACAGATTGGCAGTGTGTCAGCCCAGTAAACATGTAAGTGCATTCTTTCATTCACTGGATATTGTTAGAGAAGAAGGAAAGCTGTTGCAGGTGCCTACATCATTGCAGATACATAGATTACTTGGGGACTCTAGTGTTTTATACTTTAGAATATAACATAGTCCTCTAGATTGATTAAGTGCACTGGAGAAAAAAGTTCTACGTTAACATCATCTCCCAGACATCTGCTTTTAAATGTTTCATCTCCATAACCCCTGCTTATACTTATTAATGGTACCAGAACTTGTCAGAGACTTGGGATACATGGCTAAGCTTAAAAAGGTCCTAGCGGTCATTAGCTAGTACACACATATGAACCTATGAATAGTGTCATCAGACATTGATATGCCATCAAGTGAGAAGATAGTGGCTCAGAACAGGTATGTACTTTTGTTTTGCTTAGGTTTCAGGAAATTGATGCATCTGTGTACATGACATGGTCCTTATTATACATGGCAATGCCCCTTTCCTCAGTGTTAACATGACATTAGACCAACATCTAACTATGGAGGCTTTAGTTTACCATCAAAATGTCTAATTATCATTTGGTCGAAAAATTAGATCCCAACCCAAAACATTGAATTGTCCAAATGTCTACAATCATTACATTGAAAAAGCAATGAGATCAACTCTATTATTTTGCATAGGTTCATAGGTTGGTACTAGGCTATCAGCCCTAGGGCCTATACAAGCCTAGCCATAACAATTCCCTGGCTATTTCTTCCCACATTATTTACTTTCCTGGACCCCTGTCTAGCAGGGCGACTGACGTGATCCCTGGGGTGAATTTCCTTTCTCCCATCCAATTGTCAAGGTTCCTCTTGAAGAGGTCCAAAGAGGTACTCTGCTTTACATGTATGGGCAATCTATTCCAGAGTCTGGGGAGTCTCTGGGTCAGGAACCTATCCCTCCAGCATGTTTTGTTTATTGTGATGACAATGTTTAGATCCCTTGAGCGTGTAGCTCTGAGGGATTGGGATTTCTTTAAGTGTAGCATGTCCAACAGCTCTGGGTTTGACATGACCTTGTATGTTAAGCAGAGATTGCCTCTGAGTAGACGATATGCGACAGAGTATAGCTGGAGTTTTTTAAGGCGGTCAGCGTAGGGCATCTGCTTTAGGCCTGTGATTCTTTTAGTGAGGTATTTCTGAGGCCTTTCCAGTTGTTGCAGATGTCTTGAGAGGTACATACCAAATGGGCATTGTATTCTATAATGGGTCTAATGAGGGATGAGTACAGTGGGACAATGACCTCCTTTTTTCTGGATGAAAAGCCCTTCGTGATGAGGTGTGCCACATAGAAGGATTTCCTGACTGTTGTGGCAATGTGGTTATCGAAGGTGAGACCACTGTCCACCTGTGTCCCTAAGTCTCTTATCACACTTTCTGTGTTTAGTGTACTGCCACCTATATGGTAATTCATGGATACATGTTTTTCCCAAAGGGATAACAATACATTTCTTGGCATTGAGCTTGAGCCCATGGCTCTGGCACCAAGCATCTGTTTCTGTAAGGCCCTTTTGTAGAGTATCCACATCATTTGGGGATTCAATAATGGCTCCCAGTTTGCAGTCATCTGCAAACTTTGTTAGCCAGAGTCCCTTAGTGTTGACCTGTACTTCAGAGAAGTAGATGCCAAACAAGAGCGCCCCAGGACTGAACCCTGAGGTACTCCACTTGTCACTTGTCTGGAGCTGGATTTGGAGTCGGCTACTTTTACAGTGTGGGTTCTGTCAGTAAGCCATTTAGCAACCCATTGGGTGACATAGGGATTAATGCCCAACTTAGTAAGTTTATCTATGATTCCAGAGTGGGGGATGGTGTCAAAGGCCTTGGCAAGGTCTAGATAGGCTGTGTGGACCACCTTACCCTTGTCCATGGCTCTGGAGACTAATTCAAAGAAGTCAATCAGGTTCAGGAGACAAGATCGGCCCTTCACAAACCCAAACTGGGTGGGGTCCAGTGTTTGAAGGTTGCCAATGTCTTTGCTTATAAGTTCCATGATAATACGCTCCATGGCCTTGCAGATAAGGCTTGTCAGACTGATGGGACGGTAGTTTCCGGGATCCAAGGTGGATCCCCACTTGTGGATTGGGATAACTGTAGCTCTGTGCCACTCAGTGGGCATGAAACCTGAGGTGAGGCTATGATTAAACATGACACTTAGGTGAGGTGTCAGTTCATATTGTAGTTCATGTAGTACACAGCCCAGGATGTCATCTGGTCCCATGGATGCTGTATTCTTGGCTTTAGAGAGTGCGTTTTGTACCTGTGTGGCCGTTATTACTGGAATTTGGCAATCTTCCGGTATTGAGATGGGCCATTTATGGGGTGAGGGGGGTGAAGTTGGCACTTAATTGATCTGCCAGGATATTGGCAATATCCTTCGGATCAGTATATTTAATGCCATTCTGTTTTAGCTCAGAGCAGATCTGAGCATTGCCATTTAGATTCTTGACATAGTTATAGAATGCTTTGTGGTTGTCTTTGGAATCTTTGGCAATTTTATTTTCGTAACTAGCTTTGGAGGATTTTATGAGGCATCTCAGTTTCTTACTGAGGCTAGTAAGGGAGTTTTGCATCCTGGTATTTTCCTCTCTTCTGCAAAAGGTTCTTCCTTTTGTTGTAAAGTCTGTTTATGGCAGGGGACCACCAGATTGGCTTCCTTTTTTGGATGAGAGCATTTTGGTTCTATTTGGGATGGCACGATTCATGCATGAGTGGATGTGCTCGTACAGTGCCTTAGTGTAGGATTCAGCAGTTGAACTTTCAGTTCCCGTCTGCATGGGTGTCATGAAGTTTGTCACTTCTGACTTGAGTAGCATGGAGTTGGCTTTGGAGAAGTTTTTTACGCTGGTTAGTTTACTGCGGGGTGTGGGTGGGATGTGGATGTTAAGGGTGATTAGCTTATGGTCAGACCTGACTAACGAGGGGGGTGACCATAGGTATGGAGCATTGATTTCCCATGTTGGTAATGACCAGGTCTAGGATATTGGAGCGCCTGGTGGGACTATGGATTAGTTGATCCAGGGCGTTGGAATTTATGAATTCCAAGAACCGTTGTGCAAAGGTGTTGGGACATGAGTAGTTTTCCCAGTTAATGGCAGGGTAGTTAAAATCACCCAGTATTAGGGTGTTTGGTTCTATCTTAATATTTTCCAGTATGTTTAGAAAGGTGTAGTGAGAATCTTGGGGTATGGTGGGGGATCTGTAGCAAGCTACAATTTGGATTGCAGTCTTACTTAGTGTTAGTTGCACTTGGAGAATTTCAGACACATTGTGTTGGCCAACTAGCCTGGTGGTGTGAATATCCTTGGTGAATATTGACACTCCTCCACCTTTAGTCTTTCAGTCCTGGTTTGGTGGCCGAAAAGTGTGGTAAGAGTTGTAGCCTGGTATTGCAGGGGTGCTCTCTGGAGCCTTGAACCAGGTCTCAGTTACTGCACAGATATCGATGTTCTCCATTTTAGGAGTGCCTCGAGAGAGTGCATTTTGAGGTTTAGACTTCTAGCATTGAGTAGCATTACCTTCAGATTTTGCATGCTTGTACCTGTTACGGTGGTGGTTTTGTCCTTTGAAGTTTGCCTAAAAAGGCACTATAGGGGTGGCAAGAGCCTTAGCCAGTAACCTGAATCCCAGGGGCGACAGGTGCAGACCATCTCTGGCAAAGCATCGTGGTCTGTCAATCATGTCATCCCAGGCAGACAGATACTGGATCCCCTTTGAATGACACCATAAGCTTAGCCAATTGTTGAAGTCAATCATTTTATCCTTATATTGTGGTATCATTCTGGGCGAAGGCAGGATGCTACTCAGGGCTAGGGTCATACCTGCCTGGGCCACATGATCCGAGAGCTCTTCCATGTCTCTTTTCATGTAGTCCAGGGAGGTACGTCTCAAGTCATTCACTCCAACATGGACAATGACAGAGTCATATTTGTACTTGTTGTGGAGTGACTTGAGTGCATGCGTTATGTGGCTATGCCCACCTGCACCCTCCATGTGGGGGGCTGTGCCCCCAACCCCCCCCTACTTAAATATATCAACTCCGAGATTGCACTACAGTGCAGAAATGGGCAACTTCGATACTTTCGACGTTGTGAGTTTAGACTAATTTAATTTCAACATTTTGAGCATTCAATATAGTGTGTTCAACCAATTCAGTTTCAACCAGTTGTCATTCAATATTATGATGGCAAACCGGAGACTTTTACCAGCTCCCTGCCAAGTAATCCATCTTTTTGTGAATCCCATCTAAATAATTTGCTGCCCTAATAGTATTTTTAAGTACACAGTACCTGCCACTTTCCTTTAACTAATACTTATTAATTTAATTATTAATTTTTTACTTTATGTGAACTGGTCTATCTCCAACCATTTTCACCTATGTCCTTGTATAAAAGAGCGAGTTTAAATGGAATATATATATTGCTAGTTTAGATCTGCCAATGAATTGTCCTGTTTTAGGAGATGGAAGGAAACTGGAATATTTTTAGAAACAGAAAGGGACTGCTTATAGAGTAAAAGCAAAGTCTACATTTGGTATTCATTTATACAATTATTTTAGTATTTAATGTTAAGCATGAGAAAATGGTTTTAATGGTTGCCTGTAAATTGGCTACATCTGCCAGGACCTTTATTTTATACTCTTTGTTACTGCAAACATCATTTTTTAATTTTGTTTATAACTTCCTGTTCCTTTTGATCTTTTCATTAAGAAAACCAACAGCCCAGGGTTAGGGTCTCATTAAACTTTTAATAACTTACTATTTCATCTGTTAACTCTTTATTTTTCTATGATTTCATTGCTTCAGACAGGTGGCATGTAGCTGAGTATGCTTCCAAATGTGGGTTACTTTATTGTTCTAGTTTTGTGTAAAATAAAGTAACCCACATTTGGAATGTGTGTGTGTGTGTGTGTGTGTGTGTGTGTGTGTGTGTGTGTGTGTGTGTGTGTGTGTGTGTGTGTGTGTGTGTGTGTGTGTGTGTGTGTGTGTGTGTGTATATATATATATGTGTATATATATATATATATATATATATATATATATATATATAATATATATATGTATACATACAATTATTTTTATACAAGTGCAATTTACAAAATTTAGAAATATCCTTATTTTCTGCACTGCAGTTTCATTATTCAGAATTCTATTAATACAGCTCTGAAAGCAATTTTAACTTTCTGTTTTGACTAGAGATGTGACATTTCTTTTGTACATTATTTGAAAATGTGCGTATCTTGTTTTCACTTGCCATAACAGTTTTGTTTTCAAATTGTTGCTATAATTACTTGCTAATGCAAACTTTGTAGATGAGATTTGAATAAATAAAGACTAACAGTTTAAAGATTATGCTGTGTGTTGACATGATCTTTAAGGGTGCTGCCTTTTAAAGAAGCGTGCCTGAGCCCTGTCTAAAATTATACATTAATGAGTCTTAGAATATACAACTTGGACAACAAGGTGAGTGTATTCTGCTTATGCAGTCTGATAAAATATGTTCTATTTTACTTTGTAGGCTCATCACCAGTAGACAGTAGCTGCGAATGTCTCAGGTATATTAAGTAAGGCAGTGTGCTAGTTAGATTCATCTGCATGTGGCTGCAGAAAGCTGTGAACCCCCCCCCCCCCGCCAAAAAAAGCTTTGTTTGAATCCTGTTTCTCGCTCCTTGTTGGGGTTTTTTTGTTTTTTTTCATGCAGCCTTTACACGTGTTGCCACAATCTTACAATCAATGCATAGAGAAGATGTTGTTCTTCATGGACATCTCACATTTCACCATCAGTTTTCTCTGTTCCATATGGAAATGTTTCCATTCCAGTTCATATACTACTATTCCACTTGTAGGGATTTTTTTCTCCTAAAGAGATGGTGATGTTCCAGATAGTTGCATCCATGTCAAAGAAAATAAAAGCTCTCAGACTACGGGTGGTGAGTCTGCCACTACTTTATCAGGGTTATAGAGCTGATGTGGCTCTGGTAATAGCAGAGTCATTTCACAGTGGATTAGTTACTAATGTAAGCGCTATATGAATGAGTGTAGTGAATGGATGAACTTAAAGCATGAATCGCACATGTCTGCAGTTTCCTTCATTCTGTAACTTTATTACAAACTAATGTCTTGGGCATATTTAATTTTATGTCTGTTCTCCCAAGAGTCTCCCTGTCATAAATTAATTCCTGAAAAGGAAAGATTTCTAGTGGCGCAGCTTAGTAAAGCTGTAAGCTGTTCACTGTGAAATCAATCATGCAGGGCCATTCTAAAATGACTCACAGGCCAGGCTCATCTCACAAACCACTAACTGAATAGTCCTGTTGTGTTGAATAGCTAATCCTACTATACATTAATGTTTCATATCCACCCTCAAAATATTATAGCCAAGGGGAGAAAGGTCAGATTATTGTACTGAATGGGTTAAGCAAGTCACAGAGACTGCTAAGATAGTATGCAAATACCACATTATGATAGCTCACACGTGTTGTGGCAAATTAGAGGCATTATTAGGAACAGATAGTATGATTAATGTGTCTTGTCCCTGATGACAACCTTTTTGTTGTTGAGTTGAAAGCATTGGGTAAAATGTTCCTGGATAGGGAATATCCAAAGCAACTTGTCACAAGTCAGGAGGACAGACCAGATAGAGTTCCACCTATTCTAATGTTTCTGAATATTTTATGTAGAAACTAAGACAAGGAAGTGAATTTCGCTAAAGTTACAATCTGTGGTTACCATGAAAGGACTTCCCAGATAAAATAAATTATGGTAAAGAACTGGAATATGGTGTTTGAAACATTTGGGCTGAAAAAGATGTTAGGAGACCACCCCAAATTTACAGATGAAAGAGGAAAAAAACCTTAAACAGATCATTGAGGGGACTCACAACAACACAGTTAAGAATGTAAAAAAGGGGAATTTATAAATGTGGCCAACAGAGATTTATATTTGAAGGGAATAATGTTGTGATAGGTAATTATTCTGAGGTTTTGGCCACAAATGGTAAGTCTGATTGCAGTAACAGAAAGCTGGTTTACTATACCCAATGCTTAATGTGTCCTGCCTTCTACAGAGGTAAAACAGAGAAGCAGCTGTGGACAAGGATTTACCTGCACATGTATGCCACCAAAAGGGGTGATTGTACTAACGATTAGTGTAAACATTTACAGACATGTCCTAATTTAAAAAAAATATATATGTTCTATGTGTTGGAAAAGGTACCCCTATTTACCAAGTATGGGAACTGGTGTGTGTGGTTAGAGTTCAGAAAGTTGTATTGGCAGTTATTGTTGGATGTCAGCAATGCAACACGTAATGTTCTTGTGTATCCTTTGTTGTATAGCTTAATTTCTTTTGAAATTTGAAACAATTATATAAACTGTGTTTTCCTACTTATACTCTGCCATGTATATTAACGTAGTGACTTTATTTTCTGTCTTTTTTTTTTTTTTGCTTTGTACTTTTTTGTATCCTTTATAACCTTTGGGGCTTTTCCTCCCGGACCTCCCCAGAAAAAGGGGCAGCTGCCCAGTTGGACTATCCCAGTAAACAAACATCAGATAAATAAATAAATTAATAGATAAATACATATTAATGGTAAGATTTTGATTAATTGTGTATTGAATCAAAGAAAGGGCTGAACTATGATTTACAATATTAAGTCGTTATTTTTAAATATAGATTCATTTTAATATTGTATGAACTGTAACTTTTAATCTATACATTTTTTTTAATACATAATTTTGTTACATAATTTTCAGGAAGTAGTTACAACCATTGGGTAGGTCAGGATCAGGTGATTTGGTGGTTGTGGTATTTTATTTTTTATTTAATTGACATTTGGTAACCGGCAAAGTCTGAGTGGGTGTCAGTGGAAGCCCAGAGAGAAAAGCTCCTTTTTCAAATATTTAAATTCTTTGAGGTTTTAATATGTTCTAATGAAGTTCTGTGATTGTTTAGGAATGAAAGGGCTAAACTAAGCATATTTTTGGTGTGTGTGTGTGTGTGTGTCTGTGTGTGTGTGTGAGTGTGTATATATATATATATATATATATACACGCACATGCATATATACATATATAAGATATAACTGCTATGACCCAATGACTGCTTGATAATAATTTATCTTAATTCATTATGTACATCCATCCCACATGATTCATGGATAGAGTGTGTCACACACAAGTTGCTTACTGATAATAAATGCACCAGCAAATAAGATTTGTAATAGAATGTATTAATTAGGTTCTTTTTTTTTTTTTCAAATATATTTTTATTGAATTTTTCAAACTTTTCAAACATACAAAGGAAAAACGGTAAGTCATTGCGGGAAGCAGTAAAGTATAGGTATATATGTAACAGTTAGTGCAAAAACTATGCATTTAGAACACAGCAGTTATCTTACAGGGAAGCTTACATCTTAGAGACCAATAAATTAGGTTCTATCAACTAGTTTCATAGCAAAACTACAGTGCATGCAAAAATGTAATAGCAGATTTACAGAGCATTTGTATGTGAGACATGTAACAGGTTTAAAGAGGAGAGCCAGTAGAGCTACCAGTCATGCTAAGCTTTTTATGAGCTCTCAGAAGGAAAAATTGTTATAGATTGATCCATGTTGCTACCTCTTGAAGTTTCACTGCCATTTTATCAGTGAGATATTTTTGATTGGGGGGAGTAGAATAGAATTAGAAGACTGTCTTCCTTATATTAATTCCACTATTAGAAGAATGTCTTCATTAAATTCATTAAAGTAATTCCTTAAGTTTGTTATGGTAAGCAACTTGAAAGAAGTTGGGTGCATAAACAAGAAAAAAAATGTTGCTTACTAATGTTACTAATAAAAATATCAGTAGTAATTCTGCCTTAACACTATTGTAGGGAGAATTACTAATAATTAGTATAGGAGGAGATGAGATAAAAATGGTGATGTATAACTGATCAAACGGAAAGTTCCCAGGAATAGATGGTGGAATTGAGGAATTTGGAAGCTAGGAGGGAATAAAACTGATAAAGATCTGGAATGTTTTGTTTAACTGTATTTTAAAAGGAGAGGCGCCAGCTTCCTGGAAGAAAGTGTTTGTGGCTGTAATACCTAAAGAGTGGAAAGACCCATCAGATCCAGTTTCATACAGACACATTTCAATCCTAAACCATGATTATAAAGTGTTTATGTCTGTAATGGCTAAAAGAATGGCAAAGATGATGCCAAAATTGATAGACATGGTTCAGTGCGTTTTTGTGGAGGGGCAACAAACATTTGACAATATCAATGAAACACTGATGATCCAGATGGAAGCTGAGTGCAAGAAAATATTGCTGTTGTTGGTAGATCTTGATGCAGGCAAAGCATTTGACAGAGTAAGCTGGGAGTTTATGAGCAGGGCAATGGAAGCATTTGCATTTCCTGATAACAGGGCACCCTGCCTGGTTCCTCTGCTCAAAAAGAAATTATCTGAGAGGAACCCACCCACTTCAGTTTTTGCCTCTGATCCCTCATATATCCTCCTAAACAATCTTATAATTTTATCAGGAACCTCACTGTATAAGGTAGACTAAACAAAACCTTTTAAAATTTGCCATTTTTCCCTACTGTAGTGCGATCTCGGAGTTGGTATATATAGTTGGGGGCACAGCCCCCCACACTGGGGGGGAGGGTATTGGGGGCACAGCCCCAACCTTCATGGGTTACTTCCTTGTTGTTGGCCAAATATTACCTTTCAATGATTTTTTTTTTTTTTTTTTACAATGATTTCACTCTTCAAGGAAAGTGATGTTTGGGGAATTACTGTTCGTGGAACAGCTGTTCGATGATGTTTTTCTTCGATGTGTGAACATTGACTCATCTGCACTCACTGTAATTTTCTCTATGCAGGAAAAAAAGCAGGAAAATGTTTGTGCTATGAAAAATAAGTGAGGTGCATCATCTGTATTTATTTATTTGTTTATTGACATTTGATTACCAGAAAAGACTGACTGGGTGTAGAAGCCCATTTTCAGTGGATGCCTGGGTAGAAGAAAAGCTCCAAATTATTACAAAACATTTTAAGAATAATATTATATAAACATTGGTTAAGAATCGATACAAGGTATATGTCAATCATTTAATATTTACAGAAATTTTAGATGATTTGCAAAGAAACTAAAGGTAAGTTAGTGTAATACAAATTGGAACTAGAATATGAAGTGAGGGAAAAACAGGCTTATGATATATTTAGAGAGAAAGTCAGGGAAGAGAATTAGATAGCAGCAAGGAAGTAAGTGAAGAAGGGAGAATATGGAGGTATAAGGAATGAAAAAGTACTTGTTCACAATTAGGGATATAGTTTATCCTCGTTTTGAGCAAGAACAAATCATCAAATGTAGATTTTCAAAGAAGTTTGAACAAAGCATCAAATGTAGGTCTTCAAAGAAGTTTGTATTTCACACTATGGATCATGGTGCGGTTGATACTAGGGGTTGGGATAGAGACACTGTTGGAACTGTGAGATGTTTGGTATCAGATGCAATAGGATCATTTTGGTTTAAATGATAAAATGAATTTTAACAGTGTTTTAAAGAGAATAAGTTTGAAGAGATACCTTTGCATTCATTTAGCTGCATTTCAAGTACTTAATTTTTAAATGGTACAAACTCTGTATTTTAACATATATTCTTATTAAGTTATTTTAATAGCAGCTTATTTAAACTTGAATAATTAATGTTTTTATGGGACAAATTTTTGTTTTGTGGCATTTAATTACTTGTATATAAAGGTAACTTTCCCATGCAGAACTCAGTCTGATGAATATTCGTCCAATTTTTAGTGAGAGAAAAGCACTAGTAGGCTATAAGTTTAATATTCTTTAACTAAAAAAAATAAAAAAATACATTAATTAAAAAATGGATTCTGTTACTGCCAGGAGTCACTCTTCAGTTTTCTCTAGTAGCATGTTGTTGGTCCATTTTTAGACGCTTGCAAGAGATGGCCTAAGTTTCCTTACAACTTAATTTCAGTTCTTTTCTGGATAGGAGCAAACAACACAGACTTGCATCCCACTGTCTGGATATTCAATCCCCATATAAACTGAAAACCCAATTTTCTGTTTCACTTTCTCAGTCATTCCTTAAATGTTTTTCCAAAAGGAGGAAGCTAGCTTCACTTATTCCATAGAATCTGTATGTATAGAAAAGTTAGGAGGGTTTCAATTGCATGCTATTTAACCTATATGTGATTAAGCACAATTAAAACATCTAATTCCCTAAAACAAAGCAAACCGAATGCAGTGACACTCCAAATACTTCACAACACTAAAAGCAATTTGTTTTTGCAATGACAAGCCCCAACCCCCCAACACACACACAGCAGGTGATCCCGCACCCACTATGCCAACCCTGAGGTCATACAAAGTCAGAGCAAAGAGAAAAGTTAGAAAATAAGTATGGTACTCACCTTTTTCTCTTCTAATAGACTCCAGTTAGTAAAGCAATCAGTCCTTGACATGGCCCATTCTGATACAATGAAGCATTGATTACAGAAACGTGGCAGTCTTTCTTCATCTGTTTTCCAATTTCTCTGTACCAGGAAACAGTAAACAATAGGTTTCTTAGAATGTCATACATATGCTATATGTCTGGGTTCCTTACGGCTTCTTCATCTGTACTCTACTGGCTTGAAACCTAATTGAGCCATTTATTCCTGGTTTTGTAAGAGATGCACTGATCTTTTTTTTTTTTTTTGTGCAACTGTGTTATTGCTTATTGGTCCATATTCTCTGGTAATAGTCATACATCATTTCACTTTACATGTTCATTATTTATTTATTTATTTTACATGTGGCAGTTTTGATAACATGACACTTTGATGTATATAGTAACAGTGCACTGTATGATAGTAATTAACAGCGTAAAAGCTAAATACATTTACATGAACTATTTAATTTCTGACTTATAGTAGCTTATATATGTTCTAACTTGAGAATGGATACCTATTTGGTATACCCATGCAGATTCCCATGATCTTAAAGCTAAGGATGTAATGCAAATTGACATAAAAGAGGGTATGGGGTTTTGAAAGTAGACGAGAGAAAGGAAAGGGTAAATTAGTGGAGGTAGAAATTAGGGTTGTCACAATTAAAGAGCCAAGATTGTAGTAAGTGAATTTTAAGGGTAAGTCATTAGGCAATAAATCAACTGTGATATAACTGCTTTGCTTGCCTTGTAAATCTTGTTCAGACATACCAAAGGCAATGCATCCATTCATCCATCTATCCATTCATCCATCCATCCATAACCCCTTTTTCCCATGTTTGCACATGGGGTCAGGGTACCACTTTAACAATGACCATCATTTAGAGCCAGACCAGGTGGCTAGCCCTTCCATGGTAGCTCTACTTACACCACAGACTCACATCTTTGGCCAGCTTAGACTGTCCAACCTACCTACTATCTGTTTTTGAAATGTGGGAGAAAATTGGAGCACACAGAGAAAACCCACGTGAATATAGGGAGGACACCTTTGCTTTACACAGAAGACACCCCAGCCGAGAATCAAACCAGTAAAACTCTTGCTGTGAAGTGGCAACACTATCTGTTGAGCCACTGTGCCCACATATGTAACAAAAATTCAGTGAGGCCTCTCGAGTACTCAGCATGGGTACTAGTAATGAAAATTAAGACAGCTTTTAAAACAAGAATGTTTCTCCTTGAAAAAATGTATTTATTTATTTAGTTAACATTTATTTACTGGAAAAGTCTGACTAGGCAATCATCCCTTTTAACTGGGGGCCTATGGAGAAGCATGGTTAAATCAATTTTTATAATTGCTAAATATAACTGCTAAATCATAAACAGATAAAACATATAAATGCTAAATCGTAAAAAAGATAACATATCATATATCCATAAGAAAACATTATTTATGAACTTTCCAAGATGGTTTCACACTGATTAACAGCTTGACTTCAGCTCTCCCATTGTGAAAAAAGAAGCTGAACGACAAAGGCCAGGAACAATGTCACTTTTAATAAAGTCCGTTACTAGCTTGTAAGTATACTGCATGGATGCCAGCAAAGAAGAACTAAGAGAACCTGAAAGAAAAGAAAATAGAAAAGGTGAAGAAAAAACACTGACTGGGCAGACTCCTGCAGGTATTCAGCAAAAAGCAGTTTAAGTTCCAGTTTTGCTGCAAGACATGGCTTCCAGTAAGACAGAGGAACAATAAGTCAAATGTGCTCAGAGCTGATTAAAATAAACAAAACATTGAAGAAGTATATCATTTCAAATAACAAACGGATGGAAAAATTGAAGAAGCTATAAACAGATATTCAGATGAGCTGATAAAACTGCAAAAATCAGTGGTTGTAATGAAGAAATGGTGGCTGATTATGAAATTATTCAAGAAGAGATGTTTCAAAAAATGGTAGAACTGGAGGGCACAGCAAATAGGGAAAATCTATGATTTTCTGTTGTACCAGAAAAACTAGAAGGAACAGACTGTACTAATTTTATGAATGCACAAATAAGCAACAGAAATAGTATTCTACAGCAGGAACTGCAAATTGAAGGGGTACACTGTGTATATGCTCCAAACCTGGCTATAAGAAAGCAGCCAAGACCTGTATTAGTAAAAATGCAAACCTACCAGCAGAAATAGTTGATCTAGACAAAACTGTGGTGAAAGGGCAAAGTATTAAAAGTTGGAGACAGTAGAGTGAACATCTACAGTATACCAGGCAGAAGAGAAACACATTTATTCCAGCAATCAGGTAATGACAAGAGCCAGATATGAGATTCAAGCTGCCATATCCAGCTGTCTTCTGAATATTTTTTTCCTGAAGAATCAAAGTCATTTTTGATGCAGAGCAGGTTAAGGAGGAAATACAAATGTTTGTCCAACAAAACTGAGCCACTAAATTGAAGGGGAAGCTGCTTCTCATTCATCTGTTAATAAAGCACATGGAGAGACTTTGCCAGTGACATTTGCCTCACTTCATGTTATTAATGCCTGGAAGGACACTGAGAGGAAGGGAAAAGGAAGGAACATGTTGACTAAGTAACACAATTGCTGTTCTTAATATTATTTCTGCAAAAGTTTTCACTATATAAATTGCATGTTTTGTAGTAAAGCATTCTTAGGTGTTCTTGTATGTGATAAAGGTACTAAAACAAACAGATGTCTGTTTTATCTCTTTCTTTCTACTTTTTAGTATTAAGAAATGTTGGCATTGCAGTGCAAAAAAGAGGAAAAAAAGGCTTGAAACCATTTTTAAGTGAAGAGGCTGTAATCTTCAGTTGCTGAGGTGGGGGATGGGGTGCAAAAGTACACAGATCATAATGTATGTAGAACTAACAAGTTTTGTCTTACATTTACATAAGTGAATGCCTGAATTAAGATGCTTGGCTTAATCTAAAAACTATTTTAAGCAGACACAATTAAATAAGAGAACACTAAATATAATGAAACATTTTCCTTTAGCAATAAATGTTTCACCTTGTCTTTAGAAGCTTACAACTGAGGACTACAGTTTTCTCTTATGTTTCCATGGAGACAAGGTGATAATAAGGCAATAAAAGCCAGAACACTTGCTTCTTCAAGGCTAAAAGTTAATGCCTTCTAAAAGCATGCAAGTTGTTTTTCACATCTGGGAGGAGAATAAAGATTAAGAAGAACAGACACCAAATACTGTAAGTAGAAGCACAGGCAATAGCATGTGCCATAGTATGGATAACCTCAATTTTAGGTTAATTAAGGCCTATCTTTACAGCTGTCTATTTTTGACAGTTGTTCCTATTGAAGGATTAAATTTCATTACTTGAAGATGTACATAGTTTTGTGTGTTTGCATTAAGTTAACATAGGGTGTTCTGTTTTTTTTTTGAGGGTTTTCATTAAAACAAAAAGTCTTGTAAAATGTGACGTAGGATTCAATGTTGATGATAAGAAAAAATGTATAAAGGATTAAACTGCCAAACATTAGAGGGTGCAGGTATCACAAAAGCTGGAAATAGACATTTAAAAGAAATGTCATATATAATAGGTGGGAATAATTTCTTATAATAATGGCAACACTTTCCATACTATATTGGAGTATGAATGGTCTCATAGGTATGAGACAAAAAGGAAAGCATATTGAATTATATTGCTAATTGCAGAGTGAAAATAGCAATGCTACAGGAATCACATTTGGAAAGTATTGAGCATGTGAATTTGATGAAAAAAGGATTTCAGGATGGATATTCAGCAGAATATCAGGGATAAATGAAAAGAGAAAGAGGCGTACTTATATTAATTGCTAGAGGAGTTCCAATAATGATAGAAGGGAAGAAGACAACAATGGCAGTTCTGTGGTAGTAAGGGTCTACAGGTATGAGATGAAGATTACACTGGTATGTATTTATATCCCACCTAAAATTGCTAATAGGCAGCATAAAAAATGGGAAAAATAATCTTTCAGCAGTAAATGTACAAATGTATTTAATATTTTTAACAAAATTAACAAATGTAAATAAATAAAAAATAAATAAATAAATAAATATTACGCATAGGTGGGGACTGAGATTTGATTTGCAAGAATGCCAATGTAACTGGGGCCCTAGGAGGGAAACTATAACAAAAGAGGGTAGATGACTGAAGAAATATGTGAAAATATGTAATGAAGATGTGGATTCAATAGTTGGAACTCAGGGAGAATTTACATATTATTCACCAAGGTACAATAACTGCGCTAGACTAGATGGAAATTATATTTCACTGGGACATGTGATTTTAATTTTAATGTGTACTTGCATCTAATAACAATTTCAGATCATGCTCCAATAATAACTAAAACAGAAATGCGGGGTAATGAAATAAAGATGAGGCACTGACACTTCTCACCTACCTGTTAAAAAGAGAGGAATTTAAAGAATGGGTAGTTGAAATTATCTAGGAGTTATTAGGGAAGATATAAAGCCCTCCCGAAGATGTAGCTAGTAAGTGGGATACAATGAAAGTGAAGTTTAAATATAGGGTACAAATAAAAGAAAAAAGGGGTGTAGAATAAGAAGTAACAAGAATTATTTAGAGCAGCAGGCAAAGGTTAAAATATTACATAACAGGGGGGATCTCACAGAACAAAAAGATGTGTAATTGCAGAGTGCTAAAAAAAAGCAAAGGAGTGTCTTAAATAATGAGTTTAGAAAGATTGCTGTTAAGCAGCTGATTTCTGATAGCCTGTAACTAGAAAAATAACCAGAGATCCTGTAGAGGTATTAAAGATATTTCAGAAATTTTATGAAAATTTGTATAAAGCAGAGAGGTAAGGAAAGTAAGAAAAATCACAAATGACAATGTTTATGGAAGACTTAGATATGCCAAGGTTGGTGGTAGATGGTGCTCATTATTTAATAGTAAAGATAGGAGGACATGAGATACAAATGATAATTTCTCCAGAAACAAATGGTATTTTGGAAGCTAGGAGGGAAGAAGGTGATAAAGATCAGGAAGGTTATATTTAATCATATTTTAAAAGGAGGGGAACCACCAACATCCTGAAAAAAATCTGTTTTGGCTGTAATACCCTAAGATGGTAAAGACCTATCATATCCAGCTTCCTATAGGCCCATTTCAATTTTCAACCATGATTATCAAGTGTTTATGTCCATAATGGCTAAAAGAATTTCAAAGACACTGCCAAAACTGGTAGATATGGATCAATGTGTTTTGTGAAGGGGAGGCACATATTTGACAACATTAATGGAACAATGATGATCCAACGGGATGCAGAATGTAAGAAAATACAGCTGTTGTTGTTTTGTCTTGATGCAGAAAAAGCATTCGACAGAGCAAGGTGGGATTTTATGAGTAGGGCAATGGAAGCATTTGTATTTCCTGATAAATAATGAAGTTAATTAGGAGGATATATGAGGGATCAGAAGCAAAAGTCAAAGTAGAGTGGAATCCTAATGCTAAGTTGTATCAGAAACAGGAACAAGGCAGGGGTGTCCTCTTTCCCCTTTGTTATTTATGTTATATTTAGAACCACTGGCAAAGAAAATAAGAGACTCAGAAATTCAAGGATATAATTGGTATGGCATTCTAGAAAAGTTGGCTTTATCTGCAGATATTATTTTGTACCTATAGAACAGAAGAAGACATCTCAGTGTTGTGGAACATTCTGAGACAGCTACATGTTTCTATGGGATGTGAATTTAGTGAAAATAAAACAAAGGCTATAGCTGTAAACTATGTACCCACAAATGAATTGGTTCAGCAATACCCGTATATATGTATATATATATATATATATATATATATATATATATATATATATATATATGGAGAGAGAGAGAGAGAGAGAGGGACATGATAAAATGAAGTATTTAGTAGTATGGGTTGAAAAGAATTCTTTTATGTCAGCTAAGGAAATACGGTAAGAGACTAAACAAAAAATGAGAAACTGGAACCTCTTGCCTGTAGGTATGGATAGAAGATACATGCAATAAAAGTATTTTTAGTCTATATTTAGTTTTATACACAGGGAAGGCATATTTCTGTCAACCAGAGGAGAAGTTGTGGATAGTAATTAATAAAGGTTTTAAAGGGGAACAGGGCAACAGCCAAATGAGATAAGTTGATCCTTCCAATAGAACAAGGAGGTTTAGGATTAGCTTCATTTGAAGGGTTATTTTAGAGGTAAGAGTTAAGGTATTTATACATAACACAAGCAGAAAGCTACAATTCAAAGTGGAAAAGGATGATGATCAAGCATTGGGATAATTCAGGAAATAAGGAAAGAATAGGATTTTGGACATAGATCCTTAAGGAGAAAAACAACAGTCATACAGAATATTATATTCATAAAGTAACAAAGTATACTAAGAGCTAAGTCAACACAGGAGTGGAGAAATGAGTTTATGCCAATAGGGATGACTGCAATTAGGGGCACAGAGAATAGGCAAGAGAGGGCTGTAATTTACTAGAAGAAGCTGGCAAAGGAAGCAAAGTATTAGGAAGAAATAATTAGAGAAGGAAAGGTAATAGAATGGGAAGAGGCTATGAAGACATTTTAATGCAGGGTAGAAATTGCCTTCCCTATCAGGGATTGATAACAAGAGTATAGGCAAAGAGAAAGGGACAGGGGAATCCTAAATGAAAGACCTGCACTGCTTTAGTTTTTAGTTTAATCTAGAACAGAAGCTGCCTTTAAACAATGGATAATTAGTACGGTATATAAAACATTGCACAATAACTATAGGAATCAGTCAAAGGAGGTCAGAAGACACTGGGAAGAGTGATTAGCTAAACGATTCACAAAGAAACAATGGGAGGATATGTGAATGTCTCCCAAATATGCAACAAAATCTAGATTAACGATTTCTTTCTGGAAGTGTTTGCATGGGTACTTTTATACCCTAAGTAGATTCCAAAGAATTTTCTCTCAGGTAGATGGCAAATGCTTGAGGTGTAATGTAGAAGAAGGACATACCTGGGAGCATATGTTTTCAGAGTGTAATGACATGGCAGACTAAAAATTTCCTACAGAGTACTCTGAAATGAATACTGGGCAACCAAACGAGTGTAACCAAAGAAATTATTTTTTTTTTTGAGCTGGGATACAGAATCTGAATTTCCTAGACATAGTAAGACCTTGTTAAGTTTAATTCTGGTGGCTGACAAAAAAGCAATTACTAGAAAATGGAAATCAAAGTGTAAACCAACCATATATGAAGTAGTGAATATTCTAACAGAGATAAAAGAACAGGAAGTGGGATATTTAAAAAAGAGTAGGAGTAAATTACATAAAAAATGGAAATTGTGTGAACAATACATGCAGAAAAATGTTCTGAGGAGAAATGAGGTTTAAGAGATGGCAGGAATTGAACAATTTATTTAATTTTGGTGTGATTATATTGTATAGAACAAGTTATGTGATATATAATGTGTATAAATGTGAACTTGTTAATATAGTTTGATTACTTTTATATAAGTTTGCCTATATCACGTGATAATTCAGTAAAGGTGTTCACATGTTTACAATAGCCTTGTACAGAGTGTATACAAAAGGCATGAGTACAAAGTTATACATGCTGTAGGTGGGGTAAAACAAACTTCAAAAGGGACTGGAGAGAGGTAGACATTAATTGAAGTGATGTTACAAATTCCCAAAACCTCGAGTATGACATCTTAATATGGAAGAAATGCTGCAATAATGAAGCTAGAACAAAAAAAAAAAAAAAAAAAACACGAGTGTTCATTTAATACAAATTTATTCCTATACTATATGCAGGATGTTGGAGAGGAAATTATTTATAAGAACAAGAGAGGATAGTGTTTAATAAGTCTCAAAAGGCAAGTATATATTTGAGACTACATGAGACCAATATATGCTTGAAGGATAACAATTATACAACGACCCCCCATTAATATTCCAAAACGTGCACGTTGTAAATCAGAGTTATAGTAATGGAAAAAGGTCCAGTCGCCCGGAATTTTTCCATTAGTATAACTATTTTTTTTACAGCAATGGAGAACGCAAGATCTCCGTTGCTTTTCACACTGTCTCGCTATGTTAAACGAGTTTAACATATCGAGACAGCTTTAAAAAAAGTAATGGAGATCTTCCTATCTTCGTTGCTTTTTTAAAAGGTGTCTCACTATGTTAAATGGGTTTAACATAGCAAGACAGCTTTAAGAAAAGCAACGGAGATTCTCCGTTGCTTTTTTTAAAGCTGTCTCGCTATGTTAAACTCCTTTAACATAGCGAGACAGTGTGTGAAAAGCAATGGAGATCTTGCTTTCTCTGTTGCTTTTTTCAAAACTGTCTTGCTATGTTAAATGGGTTTAACATAGTGAGACAGCTTTAAAAATAGCAACGAATATTCTCCATTGCTTTTTTAAAGCAGTCTCGCTATGTTAAACTCCTTTAACATAGCGAGACACTTTGTAAAAAGCAATGGAGATCTTGCTTTCTCCGTTGCTTCTGCCCACAGCTCTGATGTACTGCGTAAGCATACGCATGCGCAGTACACCAGAACTGCCGCAGAATACCAGACAGCTGTGGAAGGGCAGCAAGGAGGCATTATACAATGCCATTATTTAAGAAAAGTAGTTATTTTTTTTCTTAAATACTGTCATTGTATAATAGCAATAACCCACTTCTGGCTGTGGGTAATGCTGGCTGTACCCACGGTTGTCTTTGTTTGGCCACTCAGGCTTTGCCCTCATGACCAAACCACACCAACCGTGGGTAAATCCAGCATTATCCACACCCAGGCATGGGTTATTGCTATAATAAAACAGGGAGATATGAGGAGAACGATATAATAGACCCCGGTGGGAATTAGGGGGTGTTTGAGTACTAGATTCCTTATGGAGATCTACAGGGATATATTCAATGACTTCTTCTGATATTCAATGAGTACTTTTTAGTCTTAACCTGGGAATCCACCAGTGCATATCCAGTTATCCATAAGATGTCTGAGTTTCCAGTTAAATGCATTTATATTGTTGAGTTTTCTGAACTAAGCTGGGATAGAGTTGCATTTATTTGAGATGCTGTTTGAATACATGTTTATATATGTTGACATAACTATATGGAGCAAGGATTTCTGGTCGAGTGTATGTTTCCAGCTGCCATTTATATTTTCATGACTTCTTTACAGGTTTTTCAATACCTCTGTTGTTGTTGTGCTGTACTTGCCAGGCCATAGCATTGGCCTATTTCTGCTCACATTTATGTAATTATCAAGAGATGTGAGGTGTGGAAAACTCCCTTAAAATAATCACAGTGTATGTAGTTTCCTACATAACAGTGTAAATAAGTGGCTGGCATTATAAACTGTTAATCAGACAGATTCTGGAAAATTTACTTTCATTCTCACCACCCCAGGTAACAGTATGAGTAACCAGTTTCGAACTCCAGTCTCACTCCTGAAGGATGAACTTGTGTCTGCTTGAGCATAACATGACTTCCAAAACTAAGTAGTATAGAAACAGCTCCAGACTGTATCAGAACATGCACTCACCTTATCTGGATTACTAGTGCTGATATAAAACTCAACATCTAAACAATAGTATCTTGGCTTTGCCTGCAGACCCCTTGCTATAACTTCAGCTAATTAGGCCGTGATTTTTTTCTATTCAGCTTTACTCCCATGCTTGCTAATCATCATACCTTCTGATAAAATACACTCATCTGCTTCCTTTACCTGGTGATTTCTCCTGGTATCTTCTACAACATTCCAGCAGAGATGGTGTATATTATACCATAATTTCAACCCCTGGGTCGAAGGGACAGGAAGTTTACATCACTGTAGAGGCTCACTATGTCTTACTTGTGTGTGTGTGTGTGTGTGTGTGTGTCTGCGCACGCGCACATGCGTATGTATATGTATGTGTCTCTCTGTCTGTCTGCATGTGCACTCCTTCACACTCACTATTAAGGCTACTACCCATTGTTGGTCTGATGAACCTAACACCCACTCCCTAGGCCATGGGTTTGCATTCTGGCCTCCCCTCTGGAGGGATCTAAGCAATACATGGCATGCTCCTTCCTGCCCTTTTCTTAATGATGGTGTATCGTCAAGTGCTAGAACCACTAACTAAACTCTGGTTACCTTGGCAGTTTTTTTGGCTTTATCTCTGTATGTCAGTGGCACTGGCTTGACCATGAGTTAATTTTAATAAAATATAAGCCAGAAGCAAATTTTTATACAACTGGAATCAATGAGCACATGATGGTATCATCTCTAGTGGTACTGGAAAATCAGGAAACTCTAGGTTTTAGTTCCGCTGCAAACACTTTGGATAAAATTCCATTACTGATACTGAGTTTCATCATGTGATTTCTGATGCAGAGCTTTATTTATTTATTTAAATTTGTTTACCAGGGTACTGCACTATGAAAAACTGACCATTTACAGGCATAGCCTGGATGAACTGCAGTAAACTTTACCAGATACGTAGCAGACGCATTCATCTAGAACATTCTGTGATGGAAAGACTTGTAAGTGTAGCCGGTGGTGTTTTGAATCATGTTAAGAAAATGATGTATTTCTTGTAGTACTAGGTAGTAAAGAGATGCAAAGGAGTAATGAGCATCGATTGCCCTTTCCTACTGTGTTTGTATCCATTAGTGGTTTAACACTTGTATGATGCTTATGCACATTCACATACACAGAAACACAAGTGTGAGCATCTATGTGCTATATTCAGCATCCCTACCCCTCCCTCAACATCAGGCCCACCCATAACATCTACATATATGTGCCATGATGCTTTACACTCTGAAAACAAGATTCCCCAGGATTGACCCCTATACTACTAATGAAAGACGCAGCTCCTAAATGCTTTATCCCATGCATGGATCCCTTCAAATTATCTATGGTATGATCCCAGTCATACTCACTAGGTGTAATATATAATTACTGACCATGGGATGGGTAAGGCTAGTATATAACCAAATGGGATTGGTTAATCTGAGCACAGCAAGGAAAACTGACTAGGCTTAAAATGACCTGCAGAGGCAGTTAGCCTAGTACTTACCTATGAACCTATAAACAACTGCATGCATTTTGTTAGCAGTGTTGTGACACTTTCAGTGGAGGTTATACAGCATGGCAGTTTTTACGGTCATGTGGTAGTGTTCCCCAACTCTAGGTCCTAGTGCACTTTGAGCTTATTTGTAGCGGGTAGAAAGGCTGCTCCTTTTACTCGCTTTGTAGCTATGTCTTCAGCTTGCTTACACATATATATATATATATATATATATATATATATATATATATAGATATAGATATAGATATAGATATGTGTGTGTGTGTGTGTGTGTGTATAGATATTTAAATAGATAGACACACACACACACACACACACACACACTCACTCACTCATTCAGATAAAGGTAGTTCACAATATTTTTTTTTTCAAGCAGAGCTTCATTGTTTTCAATGTTTTAGACAATCTTCACATTCATCATACTTTTAAAATTACAATCTTAACTGTCTTGAGACAGCACAATAATTTAAAGAAGTGCACGCTGAAAGCTCTGCATATTTAAAATCAAGTTTGGTATCATTCTGTTTATTAAGCAGACTGCCAAAAGCATAGAACACCTTTTACTGTGTAAATAAATAACATGATTGTTTTAATTTAAAACTTTGTTCGCAAGAGTGGATATAGTATATAGATACATAGGTTGTTCTAGGTATCAGCCCAGTTTTTCCTAAACCTTGTCTGGTTAAGTGACTTTTTAAGTGGAGCCTGATCAGATTATTCACTACAGGAAGTAACTCATTAACAGGACATTGCCTTAATCATATGTGCTAACTGCCAGAAACAAGTGTATCTAGCAATATGCATTGTGTGTATGTGTGCACACCCACATACACAAAGACACACATTATCAGATACATAAGCACGTTTAAAATGGTGACTATTGAATTTAATAATAATTCAGGTCAGATGTTGTTTATCTGAGAACAGACACTGCAGAAAACAGCCATAACAGAGTATGGCAATACAAAAATAAAAATATAAATAGCAAAACTATCAACGTATAATACTTCTGAGAATCTGTACAGCAGGAAATAGTTGACTAATATCCTCAAGGATATAAAGAAGGGAATGTGTCATAAAAAATGACATAGGTTCATAGGTTTATACTAGGCTATCTGCCTTGAGGCAATTATAAGCCTAGCCCGATTCTGTATGGCTTACGCCACCCCTTGATTTGAGTATACTGTGCCCTTTTTAAGGTTTAGTTTACTGTGCCTCTGTCTAATAGTGACACGGGAGTAATCCCTGGGACAAACCTATGATCCCCCATCCACCTATCGAGATTCTTCTTGAAGAGATTCAGTGAGGTGCTCTGCCTCACATGAACTGGAATTCTATTCCAGAGCGAAGGGAGCCTCTGGGTTATGAACCTGTCCCTCCAGCAAGTTTTATTTATTTCTGTGCTGAGGTTCAAGTCCCTCGAGTGTGTGGCTATAAGGGATTTAGATTTACTGAGGTGAAGCATGTCCATTAATTCTGGATTTGACATAGCTTTGTATGTCAGGCATAGATCGCCTCAAAGTAGGCAGTATGCAACTGAGTAGAGCTGGAGTTTTTTTAACCGAGCAGCATATGGCATCTGTTTGAGACCCTTGATCCTCTTGGTGAGATACATTTGGGGTCTTTCTAATTGCTGCAGATGTCGGGTAAGGTACATCCCAAAAGGGGCATTGTATTCTATGATGGGCCTGATGAGGGATGAATAAAGGGGCACGATTACCTCTCTTGATCTAGATGTGAAACCCTTCGTGATGAGGTGGGCTATGTAGAAGGTCTTTCTAACCACTTTGACAATGTGGTTTTCAAAGGAGAGATTGCTATCAACTTGGGTCCCCAGGTCCCTAATAACTTTCTCTGTACTTAATGGGTTTCCGCCTATGTGGTAATTTGTGGGCACATTGTTTTTGCCAAAGGGTATGACTATACATTTTTGGCATTTAGCTTTAAACCATGGCGCTGGCACCAGTTATCTGTCTCTGTGAGACCTTTTTGAAGGATGTTTGTGTCAGCTGGAGAGTTGATTATGGCGCCCAGTTTGCAGTCATCTGCGAACTTGTTGAGCCATAGTCCTCCCACGTTTGCCTGTACCTCGGAAAAGTATATACCGAACAAGAGTGGTCCCAGGACAGAACCCTGTGGGATGCCACTTGTGACTGGTTTCGAGTCTGACATGGCTCCAGCAACTCTCACTCTGTGGGTTCTGTCTTTGAGCCAGTTTGCGACCTATCTTGTGACATAGGGGTTTATATTTAAGCTGGATAGCTTATCTATGATGCCCGAGTGGGGTATTGTGTCAAATGCCTTTGCAAGGTCCAGATAGGCTGTGTGAACTACCTTCCCTTCATCTATGGCTTTGGTGACTGTTTCGAAGAAGTCAACCAGGTTCAAAAGGCAGGATCTGCCCTTGACAAAGCCGAACTGGGTAGGATATAGTGTCTGTAGGTCCCCAATGTCTTTGTTTATGAGCTCCATGATGATCCTCTCCATAGCCTTGCAGACTAAGCTAGTCAGGCTTATGGGGCGATAGTTTCCAGGGTCCGTAGAGGCTCCACCTTTGTGGAGTGGGACCACTGTTGCTGTACGCCATTCTGTGGGCACATATCCTGTAGTGAGGCTGAGATTGTATAGCTGTTTTATTTGAGGGATTAGTTCCTCTTGGAGTTCATGTAGGACACAACCTGGGATGCCATCTGGTCCCATGGAAGCAGTGTTTTTTTGTTTTGGAGAGGGCAGCCTTCACCTGAGCATCAGAGATGTTTGGGAGGCAGCCCTCTGCTGGGATAGATACTTGCTCTTTTGGGTGGGGAGGGGTTGGAGAAGTTTGCACTGAACCTGTCTGCCAGGATATTGGCGATGTCTGTGGGTTCAGTGTATTTTTTGTCATTTAGAATCAACTCAGAACAAGTCTGGGAGTTGCATCCCACGTTTCTAACATAACTGAAAAAAGCCTTATGATTGTCTTTGGTGTCCTGTGCAATTTTTCTCTCGAAGCTGGCCTTGGAGGATTTTATGAGGGATTGTAATTTTTTGCTAGTACTGATCAGAGATGCCTTCCCTATTAGGGATTTTGCTCTATCATGTAGTAGCTTCCTCCTTCTGTTGTACAGTTTATTTATGGCAGGGGTCTACCAGACTGGACGCCTGCCTTTGGATGATTGGGTCTTGGTTTTGTTTGGGATAGCATGATCCATGCATTCGTGGAGATGTCCATAGAATGTGTTTATATAGGATTCTGCAGTTTGGGCCGTAGTTTCCACTGGCCCTGGGGCCTTATAGGATTCCACTTCAGTTTTGAGAAGTGAGAAGTCCGCTTTTGAGAAGTTTTTCACTGTGGTTTTTTGGGCTGGCGGTGGGGTCGGGATGTGGACATCCAGTAAAATTAATTTATGGTCTGATCTTACCAATAAGGGATATACTTCTGGTGTGGAGCATAGAGTTCCCATGTTGGTAATGATCAGGTCTAGTATGTTGTCCCCTCTTGTGGGAGTTTTGACTAGTTTTTCCATAGCATTTGAGTTTATAGTTTCCAGGAACCTTTGGGCTAAGGTGCTGGGGCTTGAGTAGTGCTCCCAGTCAATGTTTGGGTAGTTGAAGTCGCCCAATATAATGGTGTTTGGAGAGATCTTCATGTTCTCCAATGTTTTCAGGAAAGCCGAGTGGGATTCCTGACTTTGAGAGGGTGGTCTGTAGGATGCTATAAACTGAAAAGCAGTCTTGCCCACTGTTAGTTGCACATGGATGGTCTCCGATACTTCGTGCAATGCCACTAACCTGGAGGTGTGGATATCCTTGATAAATATGGAAACTCCCTCCTTTTGTGGTTCGGTCCAGGTTTTGGGGCCGAAAAGCATGATATGAGGTATAGCCTGGTAGTGCTGGGGTGCTCTCTGGAGCCTTGAACCAGGTTTCTGTCACTGCACAGATATCGATGTTCTCCATACTGAGGAGAGCTTTGAGTGCGTGCATCTTGAGGTTAAGACTTCTGGCGTTTAGCAGCATTACCCTTAGTTTCTTGTTCCTTGTGCTGTCTATGGGAGTGGGTTTGATTTTGAGCCTTGCCTGAAAAAGGCACTATGGGTGTAGCAAGAGCCTTTGCCAATATCCGAAAGCCCAGTGGTGACAGGTGCAAGCCGTCCCTAGCGAAGCAATGTGGCTTGTCGAGCATGTCATCCCAGGCTGACAGACACTGGATCCCCTTTGAATGACACCAAAATTTTAGCCAATTGTTAAAATCTATCATTTTGTCTTTGTACTGTGGCATCATTCTAGGTGAGGGTAATCTGCTGCTCAAGGTCAGGGTCAAACCAGCCTGGGCTACATGATCAGAGAGCTCCTCTATGTCCCTTTTCATGTAGTCCAGGGAGGTACGTCTCAGGTCATTCACACCAGCATGTACAATGACTGAGTCATATTTGTATTTGCTTTGGAGTGACCTGAGTGCCTGCGTTATGTGGCGGATCCTAGCACCGGACAGGCAGCTCACCATGACCTTCTCTTTATTCAACCTGGTGAGTGGGATTTCAGTGTGTCTGACAATAGAGTCACCTATTACAAGAGTATCAGGTGTGTTATTCAGCCTTAAGGGCTGTGGCTGCTTGGCACACTGACTTTGTGGGCTATGTGTTGTGCGTGTTTTGTTTTGAGGTAGCGTTTGCTTGGATGTCTGCTTTGGAGGTCTCTGCTGCTTAGGTAGATTTTTATTTAGAGCCTCCGAGTATGTTTTTGTGTATTTATGTGTTTGGTTCACTGATGTGGTGGGACTATGTGATACTGGAATTGTGTTGTGTGAGGTTACCTTCTCCTCCTGACTGGTTACACCAGTTTTGAGATGAGAGAGCTCAGCCTCCAGTTTGGCTAAATAGTTGCATCTCTCACATATATTTGAACCTGTTTGGAGGAGGAGAGGGTTGTCCGTGTACATGAGACAGTTGTAACATTGCCTCAAAATTCCCAGATTCACCAGCTGGACTGGAGAGGAAACCATTGACTGACCTTTGGACATGCTAGAGTAATATAGGGAAACTGAATTTAAGAAGGACCAATAGGGGACAGGGTAATCATAGAGAGTATAAGAGTAAGTAGTGCTTATGGTTTAATAGTGCTAACTTGTAGGATTACTTAATTGGACCAGTGAAGGGCCTTAGAATGAGAATATGATGTTTAAATTGAGAGATAGAGCAGTTCTAAGGGAAAAAGTGAAGAGCAGACTTTGTGGAGCCAGGAATAGTTTAAACCCAATTAGGCGGCACTGCCCTTTGTTGCGCTATGCATAAAAACGTGCAAAACCGCGCAAAAGAGGGTTTTAAGAGAGGAAGATGAAGGAGTTTTGGAATTGACCCAAAATGGCCAATAAAATTACAGTTTCAAGTCAGTAACCACTCCCACAGGGGCAGGCAGGCTGCTCAATGTTTTTCACTGCCACTGATCAACAGAGAGACTTCCCTTTAGCCCAAGCAAAAAATGGCCTCACAGAAACTTACAAACAGTTCAAGAACAGCAAGCCTGTAACTGAACTTTTTTAAATCTCAGAAAAGTGGGAAAAAAGCAAGATTTTTTTTTTTTTGTTTTTTCAGAGATAGCAGAGGTTCACAAGTATTAACAAGTTATAACAGTGCAGTAAATGACCCCACACAAGAGTGCTAAGCCAAAGACAGATAAAATGCAAGTTTTGAGAAAAAAAACGATTTTAAAAATAAGTGCAAACAGGAAATTTAGTAAACAGCTTTAGGTTGTGCTCTAAATACAGTTACTAATGCAGAAATCAAGTTTAACAAGCCAGAAAATGCTCAAAATAGGCGGCTATGCAGAAAAACTTAGCAAATAAACAGAGGAAAAATACTTAAAATCTCAAAACTGGCTCCTTTCTTCTCACAGCATTTTCTCCTCTTGGTGGGTGCTTCACCAACAGCCAACAAGCCTGAAAAGATGCCAAAACCACGAGGCAACCAGGTTTTAAGAGAGGAAGATGAAGGAGTTTTGGAATTGACCCAGTCATATGAAATGTAAGTTTGTGATTAAACCTGAGGATTATATGATTACAAAATAGTATGCGTAACAGAATGGAATTCATTTGTGCAGTGAAAAAGGAAGACAAATTTAACAATACCTGCACTAAGTGTGCACTGTTCTGAGTGAACAGACAACACAGACATATTGTGTGCACTTAGTGTGCACTGTTCTGAGTGAACAGACAACACAGACATATTGTGTGCACTTAGTGTGCACTGTTCTAAGTGAACAGACAACACAGACATAATGTGTGCACTTAGTGTGCACTGTTCTGAGTCAAAAGACAACACAGACAGTGTGTGCGCACTTAGTGTGCACTGTTCTGAGTCAACACAGAGATAGTGTGTGCAGTTAATGTGCACTGTCCTGAGTGAACAGACAACACAGACACAATGTGTGCACTTAGTGTGCACTGGTCTGAGTGAACAGACAACACAGACATAATGTGTGCACTTAGTGTGCACTGTTCTGAGTGAGCAGACAATGCAGACATAATGTGTGTACTTAGTGTGCACTGTTCTGAGTGAACAGACAACGCAGACATAATTTGTGTACTTAGTGTGCACTGTTCTGAGTGAACAGACAACACAGACATATTCTGTTCAATCTGGCCCTATCCCAGAGTAGTACCATGGATTGTCATTGAAAACTGTTCATTTCAGTGTTAGGGAAAGAATGAATTGTTTTCATTTCCTTGCTCTTGCATTCCAACCAGTGTTACTCTTTATTTATTTATTTAACATTTGAAGACCAAAAAGTCCAACTAGGACAGAGCCTATTTTCAGTGGAGGCCTGGGGGGAAATACTCCAGATGCATATCTTTGGAATGTGGAAGAACATCAGAGTACCCAGAGGAAACACATGTAAATGCAGGGAGGACATGCAGAATCCACACAGAAGGCATCCCAGCAGAGAATAGAACACAAGAACCTCTTGCTGTGAGGTGACAACATTAACCATTGCACCATTGTGCCTCCCAATAATAATAATGATTTTTCTAAACTCCATTTAAGCAGCATTTCACCCCTTCATAGATATCAGCAGTACTGTCAGTATATTAAGTGCCATAATCCACTGAAGGCTGTTGAGTTCTAGAGAATACATTTCTAAACTTTATTTAAGCAGCATTTTCCTTCTGGAGTACACTGTCAGCACATCTTAGACCCCCCCCCCACCGCCCATCCACCCAAGTCAGAGAAGTAGAGTGCAGGTACTTCAAAACAGCACATATTTAATGATGCTAACATCTATGCTCTGTCTAATAAAATGCAAATTATAGATCTAATCTGATAAAATATCAAATGCTACTTAAAAGAATGCACACAGATAGACTCACATATAAAACAAAGACATGCACTCTCTCCCTCACACTTATTCATACTTACAGTCACATTCATATGGATAAACACAGTTTTAGATTTCCAATCAGATATACATATTCATAGAAAAGTATTTAACAGTTTCTAAAAGTACAGTATATGAACTATTCCACTATAAATCAAAACATTCCTTAAAAAAAAAAAAAAAAAAAAAAAAAACATCCTAACAAAAAACACAGAAACTGCCTTGTAAATTACTACCCCCAATGAGGTTGTTTTAGGGAATAGCAAACCTTCATGGGATCAAAGGAAGAGAGGCCTTTTGGGCACAACACACCTGAGTAGACCATTTTACCTGTAATGTCCACTCTGCTGGTCTTTATCATAGCTGCCCCTCTATCTAAATATCTATACATGTATGTATATCTATATACATGCACATACAGGAAGATGAGGTTTGAAAAAGAAGATGGTAAATACTTGGACCACTTAATACCATATCTCCTGATTGTCATTTGTAAAGAAGTGTGACAAGCCTTAGCAGGGTTAAGTCCTTCTGAGTTATTAATTGTATGATAGGCACCTATGGCCAGAGAAACTTGAGAAGAGGAGATAACCCCATATGTCACCAAAGACTATTACATCTTGCTAGATAAGCTGAAAGTGACAATGTGGCTATATAGGACCATTTAGAAAGACCAGTATCCATTTGAAATGTTGGGACTCACATGAATACATTTTTTTTTATTTGTTATAGATTATGTATTGAAGGACTCCTTAAGTGGGGATTACAATACAATTTTAGAGTGTTAGGACGATAAAGGCAGCTTGTTCTGTCAGCTGATAAATGACCAGTACTTAATGGTGCTATAAACATTAATTGTTTACTAAAGACCCAAATGATATAAAGTTAAGTTTTATAGATTACAAAGAAAGTCAAGGTTTGATTTCTGTTTTTTCTTGATATACATGTATTTTTATTTTTATGTGATATTTAGTATAAATTGATATTTTAAATAGGTATTTAGACAATAACAAATTAAGAAGAAAAAATAGTTTAAAATTTAAAAAAAAGTATATATTTATATTAGAGCATTTAAGTGATTGTTTGTATAAGTGCTGTTTATTATGTCAGCAGTTTTAATCATATGAATTTTATATAAAGGGTTGAATTGTGGGTATTTAATTGTTCTGATATAGTTTTTGCTTCACATTTAAGAACAAAAAGTGCTTAACAATTATTCCTGTTCTGATCTGGTCTAAGTCTCCATTAAGAAGTGTTTTTCTTGGTTTGGTTTTGTTTTACACTTTGCCAGCATTCTAATTTCTGTTTTTTTTTTCCAAAAAGAAGTTTATTAACTTTAGCTTTGGTGATTTAGATGTGGTGTTGAAGGTTGAACATGCAGTCTAGCCTCATTCCTAAATAGCTGCAGGTTTTGATGGTTTCAAGGGGTGCTTTGTTATTGTCGGTAATAAATTAGCTGGAAGTGTGTTTAAGTGTTTGAGAGGTCCCAAATAACAAAGTTTTGGTTTTATTTACATTTGGATACATTTGTGCTGGAGAGGACAGTTACTAATATTAGAAGGCTCAGTTTGTATGAGGAGAGCAGAGGGGCATAACCTGTAGAACACCATATCATCAAAATAAATTATAATGGGTAATCTGAAAAGGTCAGGAGGTTGGCTGTCTATGTAAAGAGAGAAAAGGATGGAGGCCAGAAGTGAACCTTGTGGGATGTCTTTCTGTATGGGTGCTGTAGATGTAGATTGTAATCCAGGGTGTACAGCAAAAGATCTGTTTGTTAGAAAACTAATAAACCATTGTGTAACTTGTGGGGTGATGTTGGCATGTAATAGAATGTAGAAGTAGAGGATGGACAACAGTATTGAAGGTCCTTAAAAGGTCATTGACCATAGCCCCTGTGAGGTTACCTTTTTCCACGCTTTGCAGGATGTTATCCTAGAAGGTATATATTGTGGGCATTGTGCTAGACCAGATCAAAATTCTTGCTGGGGGAGGGCAAAATTCTATACGTTTGAAGGGATTTAGTGAGTTGGTTGTAAACTAACAGTGTGGTTGAATTAGCAGCAAGAGAAAATCATGAAACAGTATAAGTGGGAGGTCTTCTTGCAGCATTTCATAGTACAGCACAGACCAGGCTACATCCATCACAATGCAGATGAATAGTGTGGGGTTTACAGATCATCTAGGTGGCCACAAATATGAGAGCTTCAAGCTTGGGGTGAGGCAGTTTAGCACAGTGCAGTGGTTCTCTCTGAACAGTATGTTGAAGGGAAACTAACATGAGGGAAATAAATGCTGCTGCTGTAAATATTGTATATAAAACTGTTCTGCTAATTTTTTGTAAATAACAGTTACTTTAAATATCATTATTCTTTAATAAACTTAGGAACCTTCCAGCATTAGTTTAGAAGGTTTTCACAGGTTTGTTGCTTAATGAAGCCAATCAGTGGTTTCTAAAAAGCAGAAGTGTAGCCTGAGTGGAGCAAAAGGGGACAGCTGCCCAGGGAAAATGTTTTAGAGGATGTGGTCATTAATGTGTGTGGCAGTACAAAGTGAGGGCATTAGGACCTGGCTCTCCGTCTATCAGGAAGGTGTGCCACATCACAGAAGTTGAGTTTTTTTTTTTTAATGCAGCTTCACAGAACAGATGAGGGGATCTGACAGGAAATGGTGCTCATGGTGTTAAAATGAGGAGCAAGAAAGGTACGGTGGCAGATCAAAGAATGGTTCTTGCCACTAGAAGAGACAGCTATGGTTGTACAGTCGGGCAGTTCAGAGTAACTGGCCCTTTGTAAAAGAGAATTTTGTGCTTGGAACAGTGGTTCTTGCTGAAACAGTGCAGAATAAAGACCGACCTGGAGGAACCTGGACATCTTTCTTACCCAAGGAAATCCATAAGTAAGAGAGGTGTGGAGCAGCTCAGAAACATTTGCTAAGAAAGACTGGACATCTGCTGTAAGGGACTACACTTAGGTACTTTAAGATGTTTTGCCATTCCATGTGACCATGTGAGAAGAACTTTTTTTTCTGTTTGAATTCAATAAAACCTAATTATTTTATTGATGTTGATCCCTGTTTTTATATTTCACAATATGTGTATATATGAATGGATGTAGGTAACTTGCTTGAATAAACATTTTTCTGACACATAATTCACCTAACCAAGGTTACCTAAAAACAGTTGCTCAACAGCACAATGTACTGAAAATATTTGCTCTAAACACAATATGCCTGAAAAAATACCAACAACACACTAATCAAATAGGAAAATTCTTGAGCTTGTGAACTTGTAAAAAAAGTCAACTTCTTCTTCTTTTGGCTTTTCCCAGTTAGGGGTCGCCACAGCAGATCACCTGTCTGCTTATGATTGGCAGTGGAGGTTTATGGTGTCGAGTTGCCAGCCCAGCACCCAACCTTCCATGGAAGGCACACACATGCACACACTCACACCTATGGCCAATTTAGAGTGTCCAATCCACTTACAACATGTCTTTGGGATGTGGGAGGAAACCAGAGCACCCAGAGGTATCCCACGTGACCACAGGGAAGACATGTAGACTCCACACAGAAGGCACCCCAGCCGAGGATCGAACCGGAGAACCTCTTGCTGTGAGGTGGCAACGCTAACCGCTGCACCACCATCAAATTTTTTTGCAGGAGGGCATGCTCCCCACACCCCTCAAAATTAAATATACAAACTCCATGATCACACCAGTTCTAAGATGAGAGAAATGTCAAAACCAGGGATTCACTGTCCATGCATACTTGGACATTATCCAAGCAGTGATTTACAATGAAAAAATCACTCATTTCTGCTATGTACTGGAAAATCGTGTCTTTTGGTATATACTGTATTCTGTGCATCATATTTCTAGATTGTATCTGCGATTACTTACATCTGTTGATCAGATGGGGTTAGATCAAATATTTTCAAATAAATGTGTTGTTGACCACTTGCATTTTAGGTCAACATATTTCAGGCAATTATGTGCCAGGCAAATGTCTATTCAAGTGATTTACGCACATCCATATTAATATATCTATATAAAGAGAGGGAGTTCCCACAAGGGTTATGCAGGAGTGCACCACAGATATGGTACTTTGCTAAGTTCAGCACTTTTAGGTTTATGTTGCCTTAAATAACTTAAGGTTTCAAATGTTTTACCTTCTTTATCCCTTCAGCTGTCACCTTTTGACTTGATTTCAGCAACAGAAATGAGAAGCATTGCAGTCCTCAGTAGATGTTACCCCTTTAGTATATACAAAATGAATCATGTCATATTCAAGTAGAGATGCAGGATAAATCCTCACACTTTGGCAGCCATCTCACATTTGCTGCAGGTATCTTTTGTTAGATGCAGATGTGGACAAAATGCGTTCCTCTCTATCACGTGTCAATTTCCAACATATATCTTGATACTAGTTAACAGAAGCAAATGACGATCTCAAAGTATCTAGTATGTATCTTTCGGCTTTTCCCGGTTAGGGGTCGCCACAGCGGAACTCCCATTATTTTTACATACCAAGTTGCCAGCCCTGACGCACAACCTTCAACGAAGGTACGCCCATTTACGCATATCTCCACACAGAAGACACTTTAGCTGAGAATCGAACAGGACAACGTCTTACTGTGAGGCGACAACGCTACCGCAGCACCACCACTATGCTGTTCCGAAATTAAGCACAGTTGGTTGCATTACATCTGGTATAATCTACATATATCTGAATGCTTGTGCTGGACACAGCAGTGTCTCATTGATTAAAATCTCTGCCTCAATGCTGCAAGGCCCATGGCTCACTCCTGATCTATAGTGACCATCTGTGTAGAACCTGAATGCCATCTTTGTGACTGTGAGTGTCATCTTCATGTACTCCAGTTTCCTTCCAACTCCCACAAACATGCAGGTTGATTGGCTAATCTAAAACTGTTAATATGTATTGCTGTTGCCAATGTTCTTCTGGCCTTGGCTGTAGCTGATAAAGGGTTAATGATAACCAATTAACATACCTGAGATGAATAAAAAAATGAATAAAATAAACTGTTCTGCAGATCCAAACACATGCACTGGACCATCCTTGAAGTCTCTAGCTGTCAGCATTTTTAAGCTTAAAATAAAACACAAATGAGGTGCATATGCAGGTGACATATAGTTTCTTTTTCATGTTTTTGATTTCCTACTTAATCTAATTCAGAGTATTGGAGAAGCTGGTACTATTCCAGCGCTCAGTGGATGCAAGGTAAGGAAACTAATTCTGGCTGGCCCACCAGTCTACTGTAGGATGTGCAAGCATGCATCTGCACATGTATTCACACACACACACACACACACACACACACACACACACACACACACACACACACACACACACACACATGTGCGCACACAAAAACATGCACACACAGATGGGCAGTTTTGGAGGATCACAAGTGCACCTAAATATGCTTTGGGGATGTAGGAGGAAATCAGAGCACCTGTCCACAACCCATTCAGACAGCTGAAGGATATGCAGATACTGTCCAGGAGCACACTAGTGGAGAGCTAATCTGGATAACCAAATGCTGTGAGTCATCACCATTAACCATGTGCCATGGTACTGCCTCAGTTTAGTGAAGTAAGTAATTCTAATCTGACATTACCCCATTATTTGGTTAGATTTAACTATAACAATTGACTCTGATAGTCTGCATTTGTTAAAATCTATCTAATACTACTACAGATACCCTACCCCTGGTGATAAGAGTCCAGGTGGTGATATCAGAAAAAGGAGACAAAGAATGCAGTCTTCAGTAACACCTGTTAAAAATAAACATATCAAACTCCTTACCAACACCCAAAAAGATATTTAGATTTCATAGGCCATTTACTATAATAGACTATATAATACATTAGTAAAAAGGTGCATATGATTCCCAGGACTAGATTTACATTGATTAAAGGTTGAAGAAATATATTTTTTAGACAAATTTATGTTGATGTACTTATCTCTTGAGAGCCTACTGTTATAATACATATTAAAAGATCAGCAGATTATACCTCACATTCTACCATGCTTTATAATTTGTTTTCTTTTCTGAAATTCATCAATTAATTTTTGCACAAAAGGCAGGCATGTCTACTTAAAAATGATATTGATAGGTAAATTGCATAATGCAGTGGTAAAAACAAAATTGCGTTATCCTGAGAATACCATGACATTCAAGCCAACATGCAGAGTGGAGAGTAATAAAGGAATATATGATTCTGAAAACTAATAAGGCTTGTGAACAAAATTTGCAGAGGTTTTATTCTTGGAGCAGCTCTGTGGAGCATTAATTTATTATGATCACAGTGAAACTGACTTGTTATTCTGGTGCTTCTGAACATTTAAGTGCAATTCTGATTACATTTGCTACAGTATCTATGAATAAACCATATATACATCTACATATATATCTATATATATATATATATATATATATATATATATATATATATATATATAAAATTATTTAGATTTATGTATATATATATATATATATATATATTTATCACAATGCCCTGTCAATGACTATAGGTGTCCTCTGAGAAAAGAAATTGGTGAGATCGTCATGCTACTACATTTGTGAAAACAAAAGTTGTGTAGCTTTTTTTTTTGTTTATGTTTAAACAGTAAAAGGGCAGCTTCTCTAGAAATAGCTTATTTATTTTAATACTGTGGCATCCAGTAAACTGACTTTTTCTTTGAGATGCTTTGATTTTGATGTTGGTTAGTTGAAATAAGGGAGGGCAGGGGATACAATGTCTTTTAGGGAGAGGTTGTGGACTGCGGTCAGACTTCAGACAGAATAGGCTGTTGTTAAGTGTTTTGTGAAATTCCATTGTGGAAAACTGATTGGAATGACTTCTGAGTCTCAGATTTACTGAAACAAGACATACTGACATTTGCTTTAGTGAACTGTATTATCATAATATCCTAGTCTTCTTCACCCTATTGACAATCAGGAGGCAGTGTGTAGTGGACCTTACTAAATGCTGCATATTCTTTGAGAATTTTCCAGACCTATACTTTTCAATAAGGTCCCTTGATTCGTATAGACAGGGCATCTGCCTTCACTTAACATCTTAGTACATGCAGTGTCAGTCCCACATTCAATTTGTAACTGAGGGACGTGCAGTGTCAGTCCCACAATTGATTTGTAACTGAGGCACGTGCAGTGTCAGTCCCACAATCAATTTGTAACTGAGGCACGTGCAGTGTCAGTCCCACAATCACTTTGTAAGTGAGGCACGTGCAGTGTCAGTCCCACAATCACTTTGTAACTGAGGCATGTGCAGTGTCAGTCCCACAATCACTTTGTAACTGAGGCACGTGCAGTGTCAGTCCCACAATCACTTTGTAACTGAGGCATGTGCAGTGTCAGTCCCACACTCAATTTGTAACTGAGGCACGTGCAGTGTCAGTCCCACATTCAATTTGTAACTGAGGCACGTGCAGTGTCAGTCCCACAATCACTTTGTAACTGAGGCACGTGCAGTGTCAGTCCCACAATCACTTTGTAACTGAGGCACGTGCAGTGTCAGTCCCACATTCAATTTGTAACTGAGGCACGTGCAGAGTCAGTCCCACATTCAATTTGTAACTGAGGCACGTGCAGTGTCAGTCCCACAATCACTTTGTAACTGAGGCACGTGCAGTGTCAGTCCCACAATCACTTTGTAACTGAGGCATGTGCAGTGTCAGTCCAACAATCACTTTGTAACTGAGGCACATGCAGTGTCAGTTCCACAATCACTTTGTAACTGAGGCATGTGCAGTGTCAGTCCCACAATCAATTTGTAACTGAGGCACGTGCAGTGTCAGTCCCACATTCAATTTGTAACTGAGGCACGTGCAGTGTCAGTCCCACAATCACTTTGTAACTGAGGCACGTGCAGTGTCAGTCCCACAATCACTTTGTAACTGAGGCACGTGCAGTGTCAGTCCCACATTCAATTTGTAACTGAGGCACGTGCAGTGTCAGTCCCACATTCAATTTGTAACTGAGGCATGTGCAGTGTCAGTCCCACATTCAATTTGTAACTGAGGCACGTGCAGTGTCAGTCCCACATTCAATTTGTAACTGAGGCACGTGCAGTGTCAGTCCCACAATCACTTTGTAACTGAGGCACGTGCAGTGTCAGTCCCACATTCAATTTGTAACTTGGGCACGTGCAGTGTCAGTCCCACATTCAATTTGTAACTGAGGCACGTGCAGTGTCAGTCCCACAATCACTTTGTAACTGAGGCACGTGCAGTGTCAGTCCAACAATCACTTTATAACTGAGGCACGTGCAGTGTCAGTCCCACAATCACTTTGTAACTGAGGCACGTGCAGTGTCAGTCCCACATTCAATTTATAACTGAGGCATGTGCAATGTCAGTCCCACATTCAATTTGTAACTGAGGCACATGCAGTGTCAGTCCCACATTCAATTTGTAATTGAGGCACGTGCAGTGTCAGTTCCACATTCAATTTGTAACTGAGGCATGTGCAGTGTCAGTCCCACATTCAATTTGTAACTGAGGCACATGCAGTGTCAGTCCCACATTCAATTTGTAACTGAGGCACGTGCAGTGTCAGTCCCACATTCAATTTGTAACTGAGGCACGTGCAGTGTCAGTCCCACAATCACTTTGTAACTGAGGCACATGCAGTGTCAGTCCCACAATCACTTTGTAACTGAGGCACGTGCAGTGTCAGTCCCACAATCAGTTTGTAACTGAGGCACGTGCAGTGTCAGTCCCACAATCAATTTGTAAATGAGGCACGTGCAGTGTCAGTCCCACATTCAATTTGTAACTGAAGCACGTGCAGTGTCAGTCCCACATTCAGTTAGTAACTGAGGCACGTGCAGTGTCAGTCCCACATTCAATTTGTAACTGAGGCACATGCAGTGTCAGCCCACAATCACTTTGTAACTGAGGCACGTGCAGTGTCAGTCCCACAATCACTTTGTAACTGAGGCACGTGCAGTGTCAGTCCCACAATCACTTTGTAACTGAGGCACGTGCAGTGTCAGTCCCACATTCAATTTGTAACTGAGGCACGTGCAGTGTCAGTCCCACATTCAATTTGTAACTGAGGCACGTGCAGTGTCAGTCCCACATTCAATTTGTAACTGAGGCACGTGCAGTGTCAGTCCCATAATCAATTTGTAACTGAGGCACGTGCAGTCTCAGTCCCACATTCATTTTGTAACTGAGGCATGTGCAGTGTCAGTCCCACAATCAATTTGTAACTGAGGCACGTGCAGTGTCAGTCCCACATTCAATTTGTAACTGAGGCACGTGCAGTGTCAGTCCCACAATCAATTTGTAACTGAGGCACGTGCAGTGTCAGTCCCACATTCAATTTGTAACTGAGGCACGTGCAGTGTCAGTCCCACAATCAATTTGTAACTGAGGCACGTGCAGTGTCAGTCCCACATTCAATTTGTAACTGAGGCACGTGCAGTGTCAGTCCCACAATCAAATGCTATAGGAGAAGTCAGAAGACAAGGGAGCATTTTTTTTATCCTGGTTCCCTGACACCCTCATGTCCTCCTTTCTTTCTACTAATTTGGCCCATTCATTCCACAGTGGGGCAAGAGCCCCATGGCTTATTTATTCCATCTAAGAGTGAGTGGCAGAGGAGGTGCCATTATCTTTTATAGAGAATAATGGCTTTTCTGTTTTTTTCCACTGCACATGCCCAGTAACATGTAAGGTTTTAGAACATAGTAGGACTTTGTGAGGGCATGTCACCTGCTTTTGCAAGTGATGAAGAGGGTTGCGCCCTCTCCCTAACCAAGAACTTTCTGTACGGCTTCCAGTCTCCAGAAGGAATTCTAATACAGTAATTGTGTCCTTGACACATATACATTCACCCTATCCAATGAAAAAAGAGCAGGATATGCCTTGTTTATATCTGTACCACCCCTTTATAGCTGTTCGAGCATCCAGGCTGATAATGAGAAATGGGTTCTCTGGGTCATAGTCAGGATTTATCCCTTTACATCATGGAGCTAAAAAGATAAGGAAGCAGCATTTTTTGTAATGTTCTTCAGAGGTTAAACAGCTGTAAGTAGTAGACTAAATTGAATTACCTGGGCCCAGCCCAGACCAGAAGTCTTTAAACTGGATTGAGAATCACAAAATTCTTCACAAAAACTTCTGTCAGTAGATTCACAATGTGGGCATCTCATGATTTCCTTCTGTTTTTTGTAGTTATGTTTAGAATTTTTGCAAATGATGTTAAAAACATAGGTCACCGCATCCTCAGGAAGTAGAAAAAAATGATTAAAAATAATAATCAAATCTGAAGGATTTGGAAAAACTGATGGGTTCTGACTTTCTCAGTCTTGAATATCTATTTCTGCATCTTATCATAACCAGTATAAAATGCAGACAAAGCAAGGCAGTATTTTTTTAATTTACAGTCAAAATGTCATGCTATAATATTGGTGCAGGCAACAAGTGGCATTGTGATTATAGCTGTCCTTCACATCTCTTTGTTTTTCAGTTTATTCACTAGCTGGGGCTACTTTCTGTGTTGAGCCTGCATGTCCTCCATCTGTCCAAGTTGGATTTCACTGGGTGCTTTATTTTTCTCCTATATCCCAAAGACATGCCCTAGGTGAACACTGATCCTTCAGTCTGCCATGTGTGTGTGTGTGTGTGTGTGTGTGTGTGTGTGTGTGTGTGTGTGTGTGTGTGTGTGTGTGTGTGTGTGTGTGTGAGAGAGAGAGAGAGTATGGTATGTATCTTGTAAATGACTGGAGTTATTTCAGTATTTGTTCTTCTGGTGTATGTAAACTATGTGGAAGGATGGCTGTAGCTTCCATGAGGACCTGAAACATATAAAGTGTGTATTACAGAATGCATAAACAGGCATACATTTTTATAGGAAGCCATGAAGCATATATTAGCAACAAGTTTCTAACTTTCTATGCCCTTCAGTAGATTCACAGTTATAGATTAGTATAGTGAATGCTTCCTGCAAGAATAGGGAATAGTGAACTGTATTATCATAATATCCTAGTCTTCTTCACCCTATTGACAATCAGGAGGCAGTGTGTAGTGGACCTTACTAAATGCTGCATATTCTTTGAGAATTTTCTAGACCTATACTTTTCAATAAGGTCCCTTGATTCGTATAGACAGGGCATCTGCCTTCACTTAACATCTTAGTACGAAATAAAGATTATTTGTAACTGAGGCACGTGCAGTGTCAGTCCCACATTCAATTTGTAACTGAGGGATGTGCAGTGTCAGTCCCACAATCGATTTGTAACTGAGGCACATGCAGTGTCAGTTCCACAATCAATTTGTAACTGAGGCACGTGCAGTGTCAGTCCCACAATCACTTTGTAACTGAGGCACGTGCAGTGTCAGTCCCACAATCACTTTGTAACTGAGGCATGTGCAGTGTCAGTCCCACAATCACTTTGTAACTGAGGCACGTGCAGTGTCAGTCCCACAATCACTTTGTAACTGAGGCATGTGCATTGTCAGTCCCACAATCAATTTGTAACTGAGGCACGAGCAGTGTCAGTCCCACATTCAATTTGTAACTGAGGCACGTGCAGTGTCAGTCCCACAATCACTTTGTAACTGAGGCACATGCAGTGTCAGTCCCACAATCACTTTGTAACTGAGGCACGTGCAGTGTCAGTCCCACATTCAATTTGTAACTGAGGCACGTGCAGTGTCAGTCCCACATTCAATTTGTAACTGAGGCATGTGCAGTGTCAGTCCTACATTCAATTTGTAACTGAGGCACGTGCAGTGCCAGTCCCACATTCAATTTGTAACTGAGGCACGTGCAGTGTCAGTCCCACAATCACTTTGTAACTGAGGCACGTGCAGTGTCAGTCCCACAATCACTTTGTAACTGAGGCACGTGCAGTGTCAGTCCAACAATCACTTTGTAACTGAGGCACGTGCAGTGTCAGTCCCACAATCACTTTGTAACTGAGGCATGTGCAGTGTCAGTCCCACAATCAATTTGTAACTGAGGCACGTGCAGTGTCAGTCCCACATTCAATTTGTAACTGAGGCACGTGCAGTGTCAGTCCCACAATCACTTTGTAACTGAGGCACGTGCAGTGTCAGTCCCACAATCACTTTGTAACTGAGGCACGTGCAGTGTCAGTCCCACATTCAATTTTTAACTGAGGCACGTGCAGTGTCAGTCCCACATTCAATTTGTAACTGAGGCATGTGCAGTGTCAGTCCCACATTCAATTTGTAACTGAGGCACGTGCAGTGTCAGTCCCACATTCAATTTGTAACTGAGGCACGTGCAGTGTCAGTCCCACAATCACTTTGTAACTGAGGCATGTGCAGTGTCAGTCCCACATTCAATTTGTAACTGAGGCACGTGCAGTGTCAGACCCACATTCAATTTGTAACTGAGGCACGTGCAGTGTCAGTCCCACAATCACTATGTAACTGAGGCACGTGCAGTGTCAGTCCAACAATCACTTTATAACTGAGGCACGTGCAGTGTCAGTCCCACAATCACTTTGTAACTGAGGCACGTGCAGTGTCAGTCCCACATTCAATTTATAACTGAGGCATGTGCAGTGTCAGTCCCACATTCAATTTGTAATTGAGGCACGTGCAGTGTCAGTCCCACATTCAATTTGTAACTGAGGCACGTGCAGTGTCAGTCCCACATTCAATTTGTAACTGAGGCACGTGCATTGTCAATCCCACAATCACTTTGTAACTGAGGCACGTGCAGTGTCAGTCCCACAATCACTTTGTAACTGAGGCACGTGCAGTGTCAGTCCCGCAATCACTTTGTAACTGAGGCATGTGCAGTGTCAGTCCCACAATCACCTTGTAACTGAGACACGTGCAGTGTCAGCCCCACATTCAATTTGTAACTGATGCATGTGCAGTGTCAGTCCCACAATCACTTTGTAACTGAGGCATGTGCAGTGTCAGTCTTACAATCACTTTGTAACTGAGGCACATGCAGTGTCAGTCCCACATTCAATTTGTAACTGAGGCACGTGCAGTGTCAGTCCCACATTCAATTTGTAACTGAGGCACGTGCAGTGTCAGTCCCACATTCAATTTGTAACTGAGGCACGTGCAGTGTCAGTCCCACATTCAATTTGTAACTGAGGCACGTGCAGTGTCAGTCCCACAATCAATTTGTAACTGAGGCACGTGCAGTGTCAGTCCCACATTCAATTTGTAACTGAGGCACGTGCAGTGTCAGTCCCACATTCAATTTGTAACTGAGGCACGTGCAGTGTCAGTCCCACAATCACTTTGTAACTGAGGCACGTGCAGTGTCAGTCCCACAATCACTTTATAACTGAGGCACGTGCAGTATCAGTCCCACATTCAATTTATAACTGAGGCACGTGCAGTGTCAGTCCCACATTCAATTTGTTACTGAGGCACATGCAGTGTCAGTCCCACATTCAATTTGTAACTGAGGCACATGCAGTGTCAGTCCCACATTCAATTTGTAACTGAGGCACGTGCAGTGTCAGTCCCACAATCACTTTGTAACTGAGGCACGTTCAGTGTCAGTCCCACAATCACTTTGTAACTGAGGCACGTGCAGTGTCAGTCCCACAATCAATTTGTAACTGATGTACGTGCAGTGTCAGTCCCACAATCAATTTGTAACTGAGGCACATGCAGTGTCAGTCCCACATTCAATTTGTAACTGAGGCACGTGCAGTGTCAGTCCCACATTCAGTTTGTACCTGAGGCACGTGCAGTGTCAGTCCCACATTCAATTTGTAACTGAGGCACGTGCAGTGTCAGTCCCACAATCACTTTGTAACTGAGGCACGTGCAGTGTCAGTCCCGCAATCACTTTGTAACTGAGGCACGTGCAGTGTCAGTCCCACAATCTCTTTGTAACTGAGGCACGTGCAGTGTCAGTCCCACATTCAATTTGTAACTGAGGCACGTGCAGTGTCAGTCCCACATTCAATTTGTAACTGAGGCACGTGCAGTGTCAGTCCCACATTCAATTTGTAACTGAGGCACGTGCAGTGTCAGTCCCATAATCAATTTGTAACTGAGGCACGTGCAGTCTCAGTCCCACATTCATTTTGTAACTGAGGCATGTGCAGTGTCAGTCCCACAATCAATTTGTAACTGAGGCACGTGCAGTGTCAGTCCCACATTCAATTTGTAACTGAGGCACGTGCAGTGTCAGTCCCACAATCAATTTGTAACTGAGGCACATGCAGTGTCAGTCCCACATTCAATTTGTAACTGAGGCACGTGCAGTGTCAGTCCCACAATCAAACTGAGGCATGTGCAGTGTCAGTCCCACATTCAATTTGTAACTGAGGCCCGTGCAGTGTCAGTCCCACAATCAAATGCTATAGGAGAGGTCAGAAGACAAGGGAGCATTTTTTTATCCTGGTTCCCTGACACCCTCATGTCCTCCTTTCTTTCTACTAATTTGGCTCATTCATTCCACAGTGGGGCAAGAGCCCCATGGCTTATTTATTCCATCTAAGAGTGAGTGGCAGAGGAGGTGCCATTATCTTTTTTAGAGAATAACGGCTTTTCTGTTTTTTTCCACTGCACATGCCCAGTAACATGTAAGGTTTTAGAACATAGTAGGACTTTGTGAGGGCATGTCACCTGCTTTTGCAAGTGATGAAGAGGGTTGCGCCCTCTCCCTAACCAAGAACTTTCTGTATGGCTTCCAGTCTCTACAAGGAATTCTAATACAGTAATTGTGTCCTTGACACACATACATTCACCCTATCCAATGAAAAAAGAGCAGGATATGCCTTGTTTATATCTGTACCACCCCTTTATAGCTGTTCCTGCATCCAGGCTGATAATGAGAAATGGGTTCTCTGGGTCATAGTCAGGATTTATCCCTTTACATCATGGAGCTAAAAAGATAAGGAAGCAGCATTTTTTGTAATGTTCTTCAGAGGTTAAATAGCTGAAAGTAGTAGACTAAATTGAATTACCTGGGCCCAGCCCAGACCAGAAGTCTTTAAACTGGATTGAGAATCACAAAATTCTTCAGAAAAACTTCTGTCAGTAGAGTCACAATGTGGGCATCTCATGATTCCCTACTGTTTTTTGTAGTTATGTTTAGAATTTTTGCAAATGATGTTAAAAACATAGGTCACCGCATCCTCAGGAAATAGAAAAAAATGATTAAAAATAAGAATCAAATCTGAAGGATTTGGAAAAACTGATGGGTTCTGACTTTCTCAGTCTTGAATATCTATTTCTGCATCTTATCATAACCAGTATAAAATGCAGACAAAGCAAGGCAGTATTTTTTTAATTTACAGTCAAAATGTCATGCTATAATATTGGTGCAGGCAACAAGTGGCATTGTGATTATAGCTGTCCTTCACATCTCTTTGTTTTTCAGTTTATTCACTAGCTGGGGCTACTTTCTGTGTTGAGTCTGCATGTCCTTCATCTGTCCAAGTTGGATTTCACTGGGTGCTTTATTTTTCTCCTATATCCCAAAGACATGCCCTAGGTGAACACTGATCCTTCAGTCTGCCATGTGTGTGTGTGTGTGTGTGTGTGTGTGTGTGTGTGTGTGTGTGTGTGTGTGTGTGTGTGTGAGAGAGAGAGTATGGTATGTATCTTGTAAAAGACTGGAGTTATTTCAGTATTTGTTCTTCTGGTGTATGTAAGCTATGTGGAAGGATGGCTGTAGCTTCCATGAGGACCTGAAACATATAAAGTGTGTATTACAGAATGCATAAACGGGCATACATTTTTATAGGAAGCCATGAAGCATATGTTAGCAACAAGTTTCTAACTTTCTATGCCCTTCAGTAGATTCACAGTTATAGATTAGTATAGTGAATGCTTCCTGCAAGAATAGGGAATTGTGTCTAATAAACTAAGCTTGTTTTATGTAGAACTAAAGCAAATGTTACATGCATTATTAAATATAAGTGAGAACAGTTCTATAAATTACAGTTTTATTTTACTTAAGAAAGTTCACTGATATTTTAGCAGTAGGTTGCAGATTAAACAGAAAAGACATATACATTTTCTTGATGTGAAGTTTTAAAATGCATCCTGACAAAAGGGCATGGTTATAAACCGTGCACAAAAGGTCGTTTGTGAAAGCAAATGATATGTACGTCAAATAAACATTAAGCATAGGAATAAATTTAATTTACATATCTTTGATGGTACCGTTTAAGAAAACCATTTCCAAGACACATAACTTACTGATCACAGTGTAGAAATGAGTTCCAGGAGAATGCAAATTGCTGAATGTCAGGAACTGGAGTTTGTAAATTAAATTAATCATTTCTAAATGATAAAAGGAATCAGAGTCTACTAGAACACTGCACTGAAGCACGGAAGTCTGTTTTAATTTGTCACAGTGACTCTACAGAATAATATGAAAATTTAAAAATTGTTAACAGAGAACTGGAATAAAGAGTAAATGTATTTAGGCTGTATATTGCAAACATTGACAGCGACTTTAAAAATGAACGTGTAATATTTCAGATGAATAGCAGCTATAAGAAGCAGACTGACTGTTTGTTATTGACTATCTAGTACTTGGGTACCTGGGAGTTGCCAAAGTGGTAACATTATATTACTATGGTAATGAAAATAAAATGCTACAAAGGTCCAGCAGTTTGAATAGCATAACACTTAACCTCAAGGAACGTTAGGTTTCATCTCATTGTACTAGAGCATATAATACGTGTGTGTGTGTGTGTGTGTGTGTGTGTGTGTGTGTGTGTGTGTGTGTGTGTGTGTGTGTGTGTGTGTGTGTGTGTGTGTGTATCTCTACATAATACCCCTCTAAATCCCAGGAATAGCTGACCCCTACAGTACCCTACCTCTGCCATTCTCCACCACTATGCCCTTCCTGGTTAGGATGACCCCTTTGACTGTACTAGCATAATCACGTGCTTCCGTATGATGGTCTATCTGTCCATCTTGTCTCTGATGAGAGTTTTTGGCTCCTCTGGTCTCAGTCTTGCTTGATCATTCCATACCCTCTTCAGGTGGCTGTAGAAAGAAAGAAAGACTGTAGTATGTTTTATTACTCTGCCAATGTTTTCTACATGTCACTACCCATTAAAATATAACATAACATACTTCGGACAGTGGGCTGTAAGCAGCAAAAAAGTATTTTGGGTAATCACAAATAGGATATGACTGGGAATAGTAGGTATTTATGTTGTAATGTCATTAATACTCCATCTCATGTTCATTTTCAAATGAATTAAAGTTGCAAGACCTAGTTTACAATATACAACTCAATGAAGAAAAAAAAGCCTATTGTCTCTGCAGCTACAATGGATATGTAGTGGCATGTAGATTGATATAGGAAGTAAGGAATTGTAGCTTGATTATTTCAGAATGCTACATCAGTACACTGGAAATCCAAGACAATTTAAGGCAGCTGTCTATATACCAAAAATGGCAGAAAATATGATGTACCTCTGTGATGTGTATTTATTAACATGGCTGATTGTTTAAGCAGTCTGCAATATTGCAAATGTACTATGGTACAAGTTAAGTCACTTTTTACATGTGCATATTACTTGGCACATACTTATTACATTACATATGCTTTTCTGTAGTGTATTTAATACTGTGGTAACCAGGTCTGCTGTTGATGCCATGTTTACTCAGTTGTGGCGTTCATGTCTGCTGTACCAGAAGTTGCATTTTAACATTTTGTGTATTGTGTTAACCATACTCTGGAATCTAGGAATTGGTTGTCATCTATTGCTCTTTGACTATTGTGCTGTAACATCAACACCTGTTGCTCAGCTATACACTAATAATGTGGTACTGCATTAAACATCACATTGAAAAATTGTACTGTGGCACACGTGCCTTCAATTCAGGTGCTGTTATGTTATACTGAATTGAATGTCTCTGTGATTATTGTGCCATAGCATCCATGGCTCCTGTTCAGTCAGTCCTTACAATATATTACTGTATTGAATAATGATGTATTATATTATACTGACTAAGGCATTCTATACTGCCCCATAGTGCCTTTTTTTACACAACATCAGCTTTTGCAAGCTAGCAAGCTACTAAAGCCAAAGTTGAATCTGGCAAATATCAGCTAAGAGCCTACACAAGAAAATGTACTCAGCCAAAGTAAACTTTATTGTCATTTAGAACTACACATGTGTAGCCAAAATGAAATTTTGTGCATCAGCTCAATTCTTGAGATTACAAAGGAAAGTGAAACAACACATACAAGTAGAGGGATAAACATAGCTAGCAAATACAGTACTACTCCCAATACACACAAGAAAAAGCAAAGACATTTACCAGCACTCATATAGAAAAATGAATACCCTCCCCTGAGTTAAATTAACTCCCCTATTTAAAGTAAAACAAAACACACTACAGATTGAAATGCCTAAGTTGTTTGTCTAATATTGCACTTGAGTGAGTTAAATACTGACTAAGGACATAATAAATAAATATTGCACCTACTTGGAATATATGTAAGTATATATTCCACTAATAAATAAAAATTGAGTTACTATGTGTCCAGACCCATGGGACTAGTGCCTGAGTTCAGAAGTCTAATAATTGTAGGGTAGAAACTGTTACTGAATTTTGTAGTCCTGCAGCAGATGCTGCAATATCTCCTGCCTGATGCCAGATGCTTAAACAGTCCATGCACAGGATGTGTGTTGTCCTGTATTATTTTGGTGGCCTTTCAGCTGCTTCTTGCAGAATGAAGATGCATCGATGGAAGACTGGAACCTGTTACCTTCTCTGCAACCCTCACCACTATTTGTAGCGCCTTCCTTTTTGTAACTGCACAGCTTCCAAACCTCACTGTGAAGTTGCAGGTGAGGATGCTCTCTATTGCACCTCTATAAAAGGTGGAGAGAACATGAGGAGGAAGCTTAGCTTTTTTCAGCCTTCTTAAAAAGAGGAGGCATTGGTGCACTTTCTTGACCAGTTGGCTTGAGTTTCTCGACAACAAGAAATCCTCTGATATGTGTACGCCCAGGAATTTTGTACTTGTAACCCAATCCACACTCTCACCATTGATTCTGAGCACTGGGCGCTTTGTTCTCCTTTTCCTGAAACCGATAATCTCTTTGGTCTTGCTTACATTCAGGTCAAGACACTCTTCTCAACTCTAGAAAATGTGGCCATTCATGTTGTCACTGGAACCAGGTTCTAGTTCATTGACGACACTTCCTCATTACCAGGTTTTACTGCCTACAACTCATTTATGCAGAAAGTGTAGATAGCAGTAATGCTGATGGTGGGATGTCTATCTTTATCTGAAATGCAAGCACTATTAGATTATGTGGAACAATGACCTTGGCTCCTTTTTATTCTAGTGTCTATAAACAAAAACTTATTTCTTGCTAGCTGATTGCAGTACCCCAATCCACTATCATAGCTAGGGCAGCACAAGAGGGGCAACTGCCCTGGGTGCAAAGTGCTGGGGGCAGGCCGTGGTCAACCAGTTCTAATCTCTCTTTAATGCAGTACTGATTTATAAAAGCCGATATTGCATTTGTGGTCAAACCTAAATGTTGTAGCACCCTGTTTGTGGTCTAAACTGTAGCAGCTGCTTGCTACATTGTAGTAAGCTGTTTGTTACAGTTTTAAAAGTAAAAAAAAAAAAAATTCTTTTAAACTGAAACCTGAGAGCTGTAGTGCTCCATGCTGGCATGGTATAAACTGTAGCAACTGTTTGCTACAGTTTAAAAGAATATTTATTTATTTATTTTTAACTAGAACATGAGTGCCAGAGTGCTCTGTGCAGGCAGGGCATAAACTGTAGCAACTGTTTGTGACTTTTATAACTATCCATTAGAAAAGATGAAATTATTTGTTTTAAATGTGTTGAAGGAGAGTTAATGGCATGTCACTGTATGAGAAATGAGACCTGATTGGCTAAGTGAGGTGGGTGCTACGCACAAAAGGAGTGTCCTTTTTTGTGCTGTAAAGTGGAGGAGTTGGGGTGTGGTGTGGATCTAACTGTAGTAAGATAATCACTACAGTTTAACAATCGCCTTATTACAATGAAGTGCATTTGTTTGTTTTTGCTCTTCACTTGAATAGCTGAGGGTTGGGGCAGTTGTTCATGTTACCAGCAGAGAGTGCTGGTTAAGCCAGCTATGTTTGTGGCCCAATCATGCCCCTGTAGATCATATTGAATATCTTAACAATGTAGTATCCATCTCCATTGATCAAAGCATCATCATTCTATGGGACTTTTAGTACTGGTACATTAATTAGCATGCCTCTTCCTCAACAAGCAAACATGAACAATGCTTTCTTTATTTTATAAAGCAGACTCCCTAGATCAAATATTACCATCACCTACTTGAGGCAACAATATTCTCTATCTTGTCCTCACCAACACAACCAGTATCTCCTCTTTACCTATTTTCAAACCCTCATTGGTCAAATCAGTTTAACATGCTTAGTACCAGTGCAGGTCACTGTCCAACCCAACCATCTTTAGAAACTTCTCCAAGGCCAGCTTCTTCTCACTTGCAGCTGACATGAGATTTTTTAGCATTCCCCCATCCATCAATGACCCAACATTAAGTATTACCACATATATGCAAACTTTGTACACCCATCTCCTGTCTTGTATAGATAGTAATTTTGCTATTCACCACAAATATAATACCATGTTTAGACAATAATGCTACAGGTGGAACTCACCCATGAACAAACTTTACAAGGAAGAAAAAAAGCTCCGAACCCAAAAGAAAGTAAAAAAAAAACATTAACGTGCTAAAATCAATGCCACACCATTAATAAAGGACTGAGAAGTACAATCAAAACCTACAGAGCTACTGATGCACTAAAATTGCAATGTTCATGAAGGATAACCACAAGACAGTCTTTAATTATATAAAGAACCTCAGACATAATGCTCACCATTGTTCTGAGCTTCCACCTGTGGTATTACCCAGTTAATTTCTGAGGCTATAGCTAACATTTTAGGGGTCAGATTCAGCCCCTATGGCTTTCCAATTGCCTAATACTAAGTATCTAGTCTATAGCCCCCCCCCCCCCTCTGAGTGTATATTCAGTATGCTGTCCAGGACCAAAAGATCCAGTTCTATGGATCCAAACAAGATACTTGGCTGTGTTTCCTGGTCAGTATAAAACACCACCGACTGGACTTTCTCTTTGAACTGTCCACTAAATATGTGGCAGAAGCCTGGAGAGCAGCTGTGGTCGTGCTCCTCCACAATGGATCCTGGCAGCGTTAGACCTTTCAGATCTCTGGCATAATATGCAAACTGATGGAATGTGTCATCATTGACCTCGTCAACAGGGGCATACAGAACCTGTAGTCCCCAAACAGAAACCAATTTGGCTTTATAAAAGGTAGATCATATCTGTTAAAACTGATTTCTTTGAAAGATTTACAAAAAAACTAGATGAGAGTAGCTTCATTCACATAGCTAACCCTAATTTAGCTGAGGACTTTGAGACAATATCATAGTCTGGGCTTGCTATTGAAATGTCAGCACTCAACTCCGAGTGTTAACAGACCAAAAAAAAGGTCAAAAATCCAGGAATAGAATGAATCTCAAACATCACTCTTTTCCTTTAAACTTCTTTTTTTACAGGAGGGCAAAGCACCCTGCATCCCCCACACTTATATATAACAATTCCAAGATCACCATACCTTTGTGAAAAGGGAATATTCCAGAAAATGGCCATCTCACACTTTCTATATGTAAGTCCATTTTTTCAGTTATTCAGTTACAGAACTCTATAGTGGGTTCCTACATTTCAAATGGTTAGCCGCATCTGTCATCATAACAGATGTGTAAAACTTGATATAAATCAGTATATAACCCAATGGATTGCTGACTGGCTTACTGACAGAGTCCTAATTATTAGAGTTGATGACTTATTTCCAGTGGGATACCACAGGACTCTTGTTTATTTGGCATTTACTTCTCTCATGTCAAGATTTTAAAGGCCTTTTTGCTAAAATGTTTGTGGATTATTGAATACTTGAAGGTATCATCACCATCATTACCATCACCCCTGAATGCATTCTTAACCTCCAAGATGGTCTAACGTGGACAGACTTGTGGTATCAGACTTATAATCTAAAGCTAAAAGCCAAAGAAATGAAGCATGGTACAGTATAGGAAATAGAAAGTTTCACAAACCTGCCACAATAAATGACACCCCTTTTAAAAGATACACTTTCGTTGGAGACCTAGACACCTTCACGGATAACAAATTCTCTTTTGACCACTAGGTCCAGAAGATACTGGACAATGTTGTGGAAAGGGAACTGAATGGACAGATAATATAATATGCTGAGTACTGTACAGAACAGAGTGCCATTTTATACTGTACAGAACAGACTGCCATTTTATACTGTACAAAACAGAGTGCCATTTTATACTGTACAGAACAGACTGCCATTTTATGCTGTACAGAACAGACTGCCATTTATACTGCACAGAACAGACTGCCATTTTATACTGTACAGAACAGACTGCCATTTTATACTGCACAGAACAGACTGCCATTTTATACTGTACAGAACAGAGTGCCATTCTATACTGTACAGAACAGAGTGCCATTTTATACTGTACAGAACAGGCTGCCATTTTATACTGTACAGAACAGACTGCCATTTTATACTGTACAGAACAGACTGCCATTTTATACTGCACAGAACAGACTGCCATTTTATACTGTACAGAACAGAGTGCCATTCTATACTGTACAGAACAGAGTGGTAATTTTAAAGCAGCATGATGTCAGAATACATTTCAAGTTAACAAAATCATTATTGTGTATTTACACAAGTGTGATGTTGTGTAAAACAGCACATATGAAGAACCCTGCATGAACTGTTTAGCTGTTTCACATTATATATGACAATCTTAACATTTTCTTATCATCCTTTGACTAGCATCCCATCTGTAAAGCTGTCAAAATGTTGCTTTTTGGATGCCTGGGATAAAATTAATACTAGAAAGTCCAGAAATGCAAAACCAAAACAAAATGTACACCAAAATATTGTTTGTTAAGGGGATCAAGCCTCTTAGCACCTTACGCATCAAGACTGTCTCATAAGGTTTTGCAACCACTAAGACAAAAATGACTGTTGAAATTCTGACATACATGTTTTTATGGATTGCTGAAAGTTAGTGTTTTGATCATCAGTTTTTTTGGATGGAACCATGCAAATACTTATCTTCAATCTACCCCCTCCCCAACACACACACACTATCACTCTCAAACAATGGTTTTACCACAAATTTGTCATTGCATACACGCCTTCTAATGCATTCTGGGTATGTGCATGGCTTATTGCCCATTACTATCATATTGGCCTATATCTAGCCACTGCATTCCCAGAGGGAACTTTGCTGCTTATATGATATAGAGTGATCTACCAGCAGTGGAGGTACTTAGCACTGAGTGCTGAAATTTCAATAGGTACGTAGAAACTCCCAAAGAACAACTTTGTTTTATAGGAGGGATGCACAAGAGAGATAGATTTTACCTGAAAATAACCATTAAAAATATCTTTTTTGTGTGTTTTTTTTTTCTTCTTACCCTCACCTGCCATCTGCTGTTTGACATATTCTATGTTCCTTTCAATCTCTGTTACAGGCAAGTAAATGGGAATATTCTGGTTTGGCACCATGTATATGGTAGGGAGACATTTCCCCCTTCCCATATGACTTAACCTTATAACTTCATGCACTCCCTGTAGTGACATTAGTGAAGTCAGTACTTATGTGGTTGTATATGCATGTCCTCTTTTGTGGACATTCTGCATGAATACCGTGTGTTATCTGAGCTCTTTGGCCTCAGGTGAGTTGGCAGGTAGCACGCAATCCTTGCCCTTCCCCATTTTTACATGCTGCAAAAATGTTTGAGTAATCACTTGCCTATGAAGCTGTAGTTCACAGATTTCCCCCTTGCTCATGTGACGGTATAAATTGCTTTACCTCCTGCTTTCCCTTTGTTTTTGTTTTTTTTTTTCTTTATTGTTCACGTGAGTTTCAAACTTTGTAAGTTTTCACAGAATAGCTCACATGGAATGTATGAATTCAAAATTCTTGGGCCCTGGTTTTGATGGATATAGTGTGTAGGGGCAGACAAGCATCTTTCATACTATGGCTAATATGCTACCATGATGAATCATGCTAGTATGTGGAGATGCTGCTGCTGTACTTGGCATGTAAGACAAAGCTGTGCAGCATGAAAGCACCACACTGCAATGTAAGACAGTATATCTTGGCACAATACACACTACCAGGTAACTACTTGGCAAGGCATACTGTCCTGTAATAAGCTGACTTACAGTGCTGCACTGTGGTCTTCCATCATGTCTGACCATGATTTATAAAGACGTCTTAGTCATTAGGCATAACAGCAGAGCAGAGATCATTACTGTACTATGCTAATGAAAAGATTCAGTGCTGTGTGAGTTTCCATTTGGCGGGAGCTCACCAACATTAAAGTGATGGGGTAGGATAAAGTTGTGTATCATAGCAGGTTTGTCTCCACTACAGAGGAATCCACTGCCAATAAAGATTTTCCTGCCATGCAGTAGAAGTGATTTTATTTTATTATTTTTTTTATTTTTTACCTTCAACAATGCTATTAAGTTCCTCAGTGCTATTTGCAGTGCAGCGTATTGTTAGGGAAGGGTGATCGCTACACCCATAGCTTGTACATAGTAAGACACAAATTATTAGTACACAGTCAAACTCCTTTGGGTTACTTTTTGAGAGCAGGTCAAATCACAAACACAGAAAAACACTTAGGAGCTGTTTCTTACTTTCAGAAATATTGGAATAAAGTTCTGGATGTTCTAAATCATTATCCTACTTAGGTTGTTCTCCATTTCTCCTCCTACTATCTGTAAATACCTCTTCTCCTCATTAAATTTTCTCCAGCAGAACCTTTGTAGAATTACAATTATTGCGACCCTTTATGTTATCTTTTTCTTACATTTGTGCAGGCATTACATTCTAGTTTCTTTATACTAATTCCCTCCCAATTAGTGACAGTCGCTTATATATATTGTATATATTTAAATCAAATAGGATTTAGGAATACTGATATATCTTCACAATCCTGTACAAACAAATACCTCTCAGTAAATCCTTTCTACACTTTCTTTTTGTGTTTGTAATCAGCTAGTATCCTATTCACTTGATTAAAGAAGCTAAATATTTCTTTTTGTTACATCAGTACTGAATGTATTTTGTTCTTAAGTAGGATTGTATGAATATTTTTTTATTTATCTGTTTTGAACCTATCAGTATTGTGTGAATTATGGTTTTGTTTTTGTATTTGTGTTTTAAAAAAAATACTAATAAAAATCGGATTGCAAAAACAAAAAGGAGCTGTTTCTTAATCATTGTAGTGAAAGAATAGCCAGTGCATTCAACAGTGTTTTGGTGTTTATGAATTTCATATGACTGGGAGGATTCATTAGCTTGGGGAGTTGTTCCATGGGGGACTGTCATTGCACTGTGGAGCTAAATCCCACACATAGTCTTGCTCCATTGCGTAGACTTTTATTAATGAAAATGAGCTTTTTTATGCCTTTCTAAGACACACAAACCTCACTTCATGGCACATATTGTCTATGAATTGTACCCTAAGTTATGCCACTGGAATGGGCTTCACTCACAGCAAGCTGAGGATACATCATCTGTTTTGCCTCCTCTTGGCATTATATATCAAATGCCCCTAATTTTCAGAGAATGTCCCTGATTTTACCATATATTTTTGGTCTGTTCCTCAGAAAATGTCTGGTTTTCTGGAAAATTGTTGAGGATTGCAGTCAGTAGCCACCCAGTGGTGTAAACAAAAAAAAAACTTGCCTCAAGATGATTGTCACTGCTGAAATGACACCCTGACCCCATGTGCAAAATGGGAAAAGGGGTTGAAGATGGATGGATGGATTTGAGTTTAAGATTTCATGTCCTTCAGAAAACACATGCGCATGCAAGACGTATTACTCTAGCGACTTTCATAGGATCAAAGGAAGTTCAGGGACACAGTGTTCCAACCATTATGCCTTGCCAGTGTCCATCTTAGACTGTAACTCCCCTCGTAAGAAGAGCTAGGCCAGTCAAGCCTGGGGTGAAGTTATGAATATCAATCCAATTATCCAAGTCCTGCTTGAAAAAAGATTATCTATTAACTGCTTCATCTTCAGAGGGAGTCTATTCCAGAGGTATGGAAGACATTCAGTAATGAAGCCTAACCTTGTTTTATTGACCTGCTGAAGCAGGTTTTGACCCCTTGTTCTGGTATCTGTGGGACTGTTTGACTTGTGAAAGGACAAGAGATTCTGAACTTCTTGGTCCTAGATGCTTGGAAGGCAAAGTAAAGCATAGGTCTCTTCTCATTAACCAATAAATCAGAAAAAAGGATAGTGCTTCTACTCTTTTCTGGTAGCTTAGGGGGTTTAAACCTGTGATCTTGTTATCTTGTTTGCTAGGAACCTCTGTTATTTTTCCAACAAATTGACATGTCTGGTGAAGTCTATCCTAAAAGGGGGTCGGGGTTCTTCCATAGCTGGTCTGATCAATGCTGTGCATAAGGTAACAATATTTTTTATTTTTATTTATTTTTATTTAACGTGTTTACTGGGAAAGTCTGACTGGGACAGAGTCATTTTCAGTGGATGCCTGGGGTGAAATGCTCCAGATGCTGTTTAGACCTGAATAATAATCCCTTGGTGATCATTTGTGGCAAGTAGAAGGTCTTTCTGACAGCTATTGATATATGATGGTCAAAGCAGAAAGAATTCTCAGTCAAGGTTCCCAGGTCTATAACTACCTTTTTATTTTGAAGGGGGTATTGACTATGCTGCATGCTAGGGGAAGGCTTGTCTACCAAATTTGCAGTTTTTAGTTTTTATTTTGGGCCCATTTTCAATTCATCAAGTGTTGTTAGTGTAAGTTCTTGTTGAAGAGCTTCAATGTTATATTGGGATTTGACAATGGCTCCAAGCTTGCAGTCATCCACAAACTTGGATAACCAGAGGTCTTGTTTTTTTTTTATCTGTAAGTCAGAGAAGTAAATATAAAAAAAAAAGTAATTCCTGCACTGAGCCATGTAGTTTAGTGCTAGTCGCCTTCATATTCTCTGTTGCTGCCCCTGCAACCTGTACCATGTGGATTCTGTTTTTAGACAAGCTGATATCCATCTTATCACATAGGAATATATTGTAACATGTTTTTTACTGTTTATGTTAGCATGGAGATGAGTGTCCAATGCCTTGGCTAAATCAGGGTAAGCGGTGTGTGTGTCTCCAGTGTGACCAGTGTCAACAGCTAGGTTCATTAGTCAGGATCTACCTTTAACAAAACAAATTGCTACAGGTCTAGCTAGATGAGATTTTTAATGTCAAAGTTTATTAAGTTTATTATAATGTGTTCCATGGCCTTGTAAATGAGACTCATCTGGATGATGGGTCAGTAATTTCCAAGGTCAGTAGCAGACCCACCCTTCTGGAGTGTCATTTCCAGTGCTGTATGCCATACTTCCTAGACTGAGCCTGTAGGCTCATGTCAAAAAGCTTATGGAGTTGTTCAACTAGTGCATGCTTAGTACTACCTATCAAACAGTCCTATTTATTATCTGGTCCCATGGAGGAAGTTTTTTTGGTCTTGGACAGCAATTTTCATGCATATTCTTTAGTGATGGCTGGGTGAGGTTGATGGATACGGGACTCACAGGACTTTAGATAGTCTTTTCAGGACAAACATTTGCACTAAATGTATTTGCCAGCATATTTGCAGTATCCACAGGGTCCAATTTGTTTTTCATTTAGTATGAGTTCTGTTCATTGCTAATTATTGTTTTTGTTTCCTAATATAACTAAAAAAGGATTTGTAGTTGTCTTTGGCTTCAGAGATGATCTAATAATCTTTGTTAAATTCTTAGTCAAATTGCTAATATTCTCCTTTGTTTGGGGGCTTTTAGACTTACTATATGCTCAATTACTTTTTATTTTATAGTAAATTTTATTTGTCAGTGATTTGCTTTTAAATTTTCTATTATGTTTGTATCTGTGTGAGGCCACCAATTATTGTACATTTGTTTATGTGGGTAGAAAACTATTTTGTGAATTTCTCTGCTGAGACAATGAATGAGGTGATGCTGCTATATTTCAATTTTATCATAACATTTGAGGAAATATGTGTGTTTAAAGTCTTTGAATTTTGATACATTGGTTTCAGTGGGGTTAGATAGTTTGCAGGGAAAAGTTACTAGTTTATGATCTAACTTAGTCTGAGAAGGAGTTACCATTTGAGCTGTGTGTTATGACACTAGATTTGTAAAGTACCAAGTTGGGTTTGTTGCAAACTGGTCCAATTATTTTATATTTATTAGATCTAAAATCTGAGCATATCTTACATTGGAGGTGTAAGTACTCCATTTTATTGACAAGCAGTTAAAATCTCACAGAATGACGTTCTTATTTATGTGGAAGTCATCCATGTAGTTTAGAACCCTGATATGAACTTACATGGTCATGGAAAGTGTCCTGTAACTAGTAATAAACTTGTACAATAGTTTTGTTTAGTGTGATATGGAGTTAAATTCAATGTGCGGGTCTTTTGGAATCTGTCTAGAGATGATATGCTGTTTGAAAAATATGGATATGGCATTATAGTTGCCATTTGGCCTGAAGGTATGATGAGCACAGAACCAGGTGTGGAGGGGGTGCTTTCTGGATGTTTAAATCAGGGTTTAGTAAATAGACATACATAGATCTCTTCAAATGTGGGAGTGCCTTAAGATGGGGCAGCCTGTTGTTTAGACTTAATTTGATCCTGTTTTGGTTTTGATATACTGACTTTGTTGGAATGTTCTTTAGTTGTACTTTCAAAAACACTATCTTTAGCCAGTATGTGGAAGACTTTGAAAGAGAGCAGCAGACCATCCGTGCAAACAAATAGGACTGTGAAGCATCTCTTTTAATACTGATACATGCTGGATCCCCTAGAATGACAGCAAGTGTTTAACAGTTGTTGAATCCAATAATATTTCTCTGTAGCCAGGCATCATTCATGGGGAGGAGAAGATTTTGCTCAGTATGAGGGTCTTGTCTGCATCTGTGACATGCATGAGAGGTCAGACATGTTTCTCTGCACTCCCTTGATTTTTTTTTGACTCAGGTCATTCATCTCCCATGCAGAAGTAGCATACTGTAGTTATATTTGACTGGTATAAGGGTTTAAGGGCCAGTGAGACATTTGAGATTCTGGCATCTGAAAAAAACTGCATTTCCACCCTCTCTTTGGCCAGCCCTATGACTAGAGAATCTGTTTGTCTCAATATGGAGTCACTGATCACTAAAGCATTTCTTGTTGTGGTGCAGTATACTGGAGATTTAATTCTTATGAGTCTAGGAGGCTGAGGTATGGGCTTCTTTACAGCGTCAGCATATGACATTAATTTATATGCCAGGCTTGGTTGTGTAGAGTGTAGTGTGTAAGTGATAAGCTCACAGTCTGATATTTTGTGAATGTGAGGTCTCCAAATTTCTTAAATGTTTGCCCCACTCAAAGAGTTGTTTTTGTCCAATATTTCAAATCCATCCCTAATTCTGAGCCTTTTGACTGCCATTATTTTTGGCTTTGTTCCTGATTCTTGCATTAAGAGGCTAAGAGCTATGCCCATTGGTGAGTTTTATGGTGGACTGGACAGGTTGAAGAAATTCAGATGATGAGCAAAACTTCATGGAATTAGGATTTTATCTGCTACTCAGAAAAACACAGAAAGTTTAAAAAATGCACGTATTGCTTTTACTCTTTTGTTTTTTATGTTAGTATTTTGAGTGTGATAATCAGAGTACAATGTTTGTTTATTTTTGTTTAAGGAAATGTTATTTTGTTATAAAAAGAAACTAAATACAAAAGGGTGTTCATTACCAGAGCCGTAAGCTGTGCTTCTGTAGTGGTTCCCACCCCCACCCCATCCATCAGTGGCCAGACTCACAAACTTGCAGTAACATAAGGAGATATGTACCTCTTGGTTTGCCCTAACCTTACAACAAAAAATGTAGCTGGTACGTTGGTTTAGGCTGAAGATGTACTCTAGTGCAGAAAACACTTGTTTTTTTTATACTTACCTGACAATAGATTGTTTTTCTTGTAGCTAACACACTGTGCCATTCCTGGGCCAACACGCTCCATTCACCCTTGCTCTGCTCGGGCTCACTTTGCTCCCCTACCCTAACCACCCCTGTACTCCTCTAATGTATACTCCTCTAGCCACTCCCTCTCCTTTCTCCAACCAGTCACAACAGATCACCTTAATTACTAGACACTCCCAGTAGTTTCTGCCAACACACCAAAGCCCATCACCACTAATTGAACTGCCCCACATATCCTTTTCTCAGTCTTCTCTGAATTGTATAACTATACTAACACTCCCTAACCACTCACATATCATGGCAAAGCACAATACTACAACTAAAACAACTAACCTCCACCAACCCCCCCATGCACTACAGACAACAGACATGCTTACTTATAACCCTGCTAATAATTCTAGTTGCAAGCACATATAGTACTACTAATAGTACTACTACCACAACAACCTAACAGAGCACACCCCCTCTCACGCTACCTCTCACAACTACCCTGAAAGATATAAACCTGCGAACATCTCTATCTCCTGCTCTATAATTAACATCTCGGCTTTTCTACACACACAATACAAACTACTTTCTCACCCACAAATACCAACACACAGAAAATTACAATAAACACACACTAAAATTCTTAAAAATCCTAGCCATAATTACATCTAATTTAGCCTGCAGTAGAGACGTTCACCCTAATCCTGGCCCATCCTCTGTCCACTGCAACTCCCGTGCAGACAACAGCAACATTTCCCACTCAACAGCCATACCCCCTAGACATAAAAATGACATTTTGCTACTTAATATTAATATAAGATTTATCAAAAACAAAATACATGAACTACATGCCTACCTTGCGCTATACTCCCCAGACATCATTCTAATCACGGAGACATGGTTAAAACCAGAAATTAATAACAATGAAATCCTGCCACAAGAGTATAACATCATTCTTCAGGACAAGTTAGGTAAAAGATGAGGCGGATTAGCTCTTTTCTTCAAAACCCAACTATCCTTGGAAATCATGAACACTAAAACTCTGACATTTGGTAATGCAGAGCTCCTACTTACAAGACTGATAATTAACCACCAGGAGACAGTACTCAAGACACTAGAACACATACTATATTGGGTATCAGAAAAGCTTCCTCAAGAAACAATAATTTTGGGTGATTTTTACATAGACTGGGCTGAGTGTTCTTCCCAAACCACCAAAAATGTTATCAGGCTGCGCGGCTTCACCCAGCTCATTCAACACCCCACCAGGTATAATAAAACATAAGACAGGCAATCAATACTAGATTGAATATTAACTAATAGGCCAACCCTGTCATCTTACTGTGGTTGTCTACCAGACAGCCTCAGTGATCATCTCCCAACCTATTTACTCAGGCAAAATATCAATCCAACCAAACAAATTATTTATCAACAAATAAGGAATAAAAACATCTCAACTTCAAAGACCTTATATATAATCTCAAACACTGTAGCTGGATGCCACTCACTTATCTCCCTCTAGAAGAAGCTGTACACTATTTTAATACCACCTAATCTATCCTAGATGCCCAACCCCCACCTGGACTATTAGAGTTAAATCAAACTTTGTGCCATGGTTAACTAAAGAAACAAGATCCCTACTACAGTCAAGAGATAAAGACTGGAAACACTGGCGCACAACCAAGTCTCACTTAGCACTACAAACCTATAATGAACTCAGAAATCAGTAAAAGAAACAAATGCCTCAGTAATCCACAGAAATTTTGGACAGCCATAACCAATATACTCCAACCAGGCAAAGTTAGCATGCCCCCTCCTACTACACCCAATACTAATAACAATATTGCCACCCAATTCAATACATACTTTACCAAGACTATCCTAGCACTGTGCAATAAACAAAACCCTTCTACACCCTCAAACTACTCTCCACCAAACAAAAATAAAACCACATTCTCACTGCAACCAGTGCCAACAGACATAACCAAAAAAACTCCTTAAAAAACTAAAGCCAACAACCCTATCAGTAGACAACTTACCAGCAAACTTTCTAAGGTTAACTGCCGATGCCATTTCCTATCCAGTATCGATACTTATTAATAGATACTTAACTGAACACAAAGTCCCCAACATTTGAAACATTTACATATAATACCACTTCATAAAGGAGGCCCTTCTACTGACCTCTTGAACTATCACCCACTAGCAATCCTATCTCCACTTTCTAAAATCCTTGAAAGAATTGTTTATAAACAAATCAAAGACTACCTAAATACTAACAAACTACTAACAAATACCCAGCATGGCTTCCGACCATACCACAATACTGCTACCACAATAATGACATTCACTAATATTGTCAACCTTCATAGAAATAATGGTAACTATGTATCCTCTATCTTTTCAGACCTCTTAAAAGCCTTTGATATGGTCTCACGGATTCACTTTATAACCTCGAAATGCTGAAATATTGAATTTCGGTATCTCGAGACTATAAAACCGAATCCACAAAACACCGACAGACAAAAACCACGAAACCACATAACCGAAAACACCGCACACACTACACTAAACATACAACACAACACCCACATCACAACATAAACAAAAAAACAACACACATACACAACTCACACACATAAGCAGGGCAAGCCCCTGCACTTTATGGGGGCTGCACCCACCCCCTACTTATATATACTAACTCTGAGGTCACACAAACACAACACAAAAGCTCACTCACACACGCACATTCTCCAATCCCTCACACACACTCTAACTCCCATTCAAAACCCTTACAAAACACTCACTTACCTGACATAACACCTATATCCAAACATGGTTCCAGGACTACCTAAACAGGCATCAGCAAGCTGTATGCTTGCAACAACACTATCACCCCTCCTACCCATAACATTAGGGGTCCCACAAGGATCAATCTTAGGCCCATTACTCTTCTCCATCTTCACTAATAACATGAACACCTCAACCCCACAAGCGTCACTCATTCAGTACGCAGATGACTCAACAGTCATCTGTGCTGCTTCTAGCATAGAAGAACTTAAAAAAGTAATGCAACAATCCTTCCAAGCGGTAGAAACATGGCTAACCAATTTGCAGTTAATTCTAACCCCCCCAAAAAACAAACATGTTTTTCCAGCTAACCAAATCAAATGCAGCTCTGTGCTATTTTAACATAACCTCATGACACAGCACAAGCATTTCACCCTCATCTCATACCAAGCTGTTGAAACTGACTGCAATATGAAATTTGATGCTCACATATCCCAAACAATAAAAAAGTACATAAAAACTTGAAACGTTATATAAGAACAAACAATATTTCACAAATGGCATCAAAGCCAAAACAGCCTAAACTCACATATTATCTTCACTACTATATACATCTCCCATGTTCGCCAACCTAAGAGAATCTGAATTAGGTAATATACAACTCTTTGAAATGTTGTTAACATGCAAACGTCATACCATAGTATAACCCTACTTCCCCAACTAATCTTTCTTCTACAGACCAAAACTGTAACTGTCTTTTTTATCTATCATCCCTCTTCTAGTCACATGCCTTACTGTGTAAATACTTGCCTATTTACTACGTGTAAATGATACATCATATACACCTGTTATGTAATTAGTTCCATTTTTTTCTTTTATAAATATATTTTCTTCTATAAATGCTATTCTGTATAAATGATATATATATATATATTACTGTTTTGGTCATGTGGAGCTTTTCTCCCCGGGCCTCCATTGAAAATGGACATGCGCCCAGTCGGACTATCCCGGTAAACAAATATAAAATAAATAAATAATATAATAAATATTTTCATGGTGTGTTCCTAAGTAAAAGCAATGATTATTTATATGACGAATGATTAGTCAGATTTGTTATTGCCCAAATATTTCACGTGCAGATGTGTTATACTGTAAGCTTTTTATTTATCAAAAGAAAATATATTTTACACATTTCATTAGGTAATCAAAATAAGTCTATGTTTATGTTACTTCATAAGGAATAACTTTTTTTTGTTTTTACTAAGTTCAGATATTTCTCAAAGTGTTTATTTCATAGATTCATAAATTGTCACTAGGCTAGCAACCTAGCGGCCTTTGTAAGCGCAGCCACATTTTCCAGACAGAATAAAGATGTGAAATGACAATGAGAACAACGGTAGAGATCATAGTCACAATTAACCATGTCTTTAGTCATCCAAACCTGATTATATATACTCACTATCGCTCAATGATGTTACTGCTACAGGTTCAGATCAACTTTTGTATATATTATTTTCGTTGTGACTGTATTGTATTTTCATTGCAATTTCTTCTTGTACTGTTGGAAGTTTTTCTTTTTCTTTTTATTTGAATTGTACTTTCTTAGCTATTTCTAATGTATCTACATCTTGTACTGTGGAGATTTCTCCCTGGGCCTCCACTGAAAATGTGTTCTTCTTCTGACCCAGTGGACCTTCCCAGTAAAGAAAAAGCAAATAAATAAATAAAATAAATGTCCAGTATCCAAATAGGACATCGAGGGTCTGGTATTTATAAGTTAACTATGTTCATAAGGGACATGGGTGCCAGGCCCAGTGTAAATTTCCTATTCCCCATTCCATTGTATAGGTTGCACTCCAATTAGGTAATAAACTAACTCAGCTTCGCATAGATGGGAAGCATGTTCCATAGGAGGGGCAGTCTCTGGGACACATATCTGTCTCTCTAACATGTTCTGTTTAAGTCACAGACAAAATTCAGGTCCCTAGACCTTATTTCTGGTACTGTTTGACTTATGAATATGCAGAAGATTCATAAGTGTGCGGTTTGCGATTGCCTTGTAAGACAGGAATAAATCACCCGTCAGCAATCTATAGGAGACTGATTATAGGAAAAAGGATTTAAGGCACCCTGCATAAGGAAGGTTTATTGCACCTTGTATTATTGGGAGGGTGGCCTAATGGTTAAGGTGTTTGCCTTGCAAGCACAAGGTGCAGGGTTTGAGTCTCACAAGGGATAATTGGCTAGGCTTAAAATGGCTCGCAAGGGCAGTTAGCTTAGTACTAATCTATGAACCTATGAACAATCTCTGAGGTCAATGTAGTTGCTGCATATGCCTAGTCATGGACATACTGAAGGGAGCATTGTACTCTGTGATTGGTCTGAGAAGGGCACTGTACACTGGGACAATGACCTCTCTGGACCTAGACGCCATTCCTCACTTATAAGTTTTGCAACATAAAAGGATTTCCTCAGCACTGTCGCCATGTGGTGGTTGAATGTAAGTCTACTGTGTACGTGTGCATCCAGATCCCTCACCACTCGGTTGACTATTGGGGGCATATTTTCAAAATGGTAATTAGCCAAGCTGGTTCACTTCCCAAAGAGTACAATTATACACTTCATAGCATTGAGTTTAAGACCATGGCATGTGTTGGTCAGAGATAGGCCTTCTTGAAGAATGCTAGTGCCTGCAGGGGAGTGCATGATAACCTCCAGCTTGCAACCATCTGCAAACTTAGTCATCCATAAACCTTCAGGGAAATTGAGGCCAAAAAGGAGCAGGCCCATTACTGACCCTGGAGGATTCAGCTAGTGAGTGGCCTCTTCCTGAAAGTGGCCTCACCTATGTTGACATCCTGCATCCTAGTAGTGAGCCACTTGACTATCCAGTGGGTGATAAAAGGGTTTATACCTAAATTTGTAAGCTGTCTATAATGTCTGAGTGGGGTATTGTATCAAAAGCCTTGACCATGTCGACGTAAGCTGTGTGCATAGTCTTGACCTCATCCATTGCTTTTGTGACTCTCTCAAAGAAGTCCACCAGATTTAATAAGCATGATCTTCCTTTATCAAAGCCAAGCTGTAATGGGCCCAGCATTTACAGGGGTTACCTATGTTCTCTTTTGGGCCTGTGGTTACCCAGATCGGTGGTTGGATCTCCTTTGTGCAGAGAAATGACAATAGCCATCTTCCATTCCCTGGGCACAAAACCTGACTTTAGGCTACAGCTGAAAAGTGATTTAAGTAGACCAGAGAGGTCATGTTTCATGCTATTTAGTAAGCATCCCACAACCATCGATGCAGTGTTTTTGGCCTTGGAAAGTGCACTGATGACCTGTTCCCTAGTAGTGGTTGGGGGGATCATAGTATATGGTATTTCATTTAGACTATCAGTGTGGGGGTGAAATTTGAGAAGAACCTGTCAAGCAAAAGGTTGGCAATGGCCTGTGGTTCAGTATGGGTGATGCCATTTACAATAAGTTCTGTGTATTGGTTCATATTTCCCTTGAGTTATGGTCATATCTCTAGAAAGCTTTGAGGTTGTCGTTTGCCCTAGAAGCTATTTTTGTCTTTAAATTTAGCCTATAAAATCTTACTTAACACTCTTTCTTGCCAGTTTAGATTGGTCAGGGGGCTTTTAATTGGCTGACTTTGTTCCTCCTATGCTTGGCCGAGACTTTTTTCTTTTGTTGTATAGGTGATTGATATTGTGATTCCACCAGGATGGCTATCATTTGAGTTTGATTTATTTTTAATATGAGTGGGCACAGCTCACTCTATACAGCTATCAAAATAGCTGTACAGGGATTTTGTATATAGCTCAGCATATGCTATGGTGTTTAGTGTTTTGGGGGCTATTTGGCATTTAGACAAGGTGTTACCTAGTAGAGAGAGATTAGCCTTGGAATAGTTCCAAAAGATTTTTGGTTTCTCAGGGTCCTCAGATTTACTTTTTATTTCAAGCAATAGTGCCCTATGGTCAGATCTGACAAACAAGGATATTACATTGGGTGAAGAACATTGCTTCCCCATGTTCATGAGTACAAGGTCAAGGATGTTTGTATCCCTGGTAGGGGAATGGACCAACTGGTCCAGGATGTTACTATTAGAGAAGATTAGGAATCCCTGGGCTTGTGTATTAGAAGTGGCTGAAGATTCTCAGTCTATAGAGGGGTAGTTGAGATCCACCATGAAGATCATATCGGGTTGAAAGGTGAAGGACTCTAGTGCATTGAGGTAGGTAGTATGGGTTTCCTGGGACATGGAGGGGGACCTGTAGATTGCAAGGATATTGTACGAGACCCTCTTTATGGTGGGTTGCACATATATGAGTTACAGCTGGTCATATACCTTAATTACTCTGAATGTGAGATTGTTTTTAATATGGCCTGAGACTTCTCCACCATTATGTCCCCTCCTGTGCAGTAGCTGATCTAAAGGTGTGAAAGATATTATAACCTTGCACTGCTAGCTTCAGTCAAGTCAGGTGGTATATCAGTTTGGCATTGCCTAAAATGCAGTATGAGGGTGGTAAAGGTCTTCTTTTCCAATATCCAAAAGCCTAGAGGGGATAAGTGTCAGCCATGTCTTCCTAGGCAGTCAACTATTGTACCCCTTGGACTGACACCAGAAGCTAAGCCAATTGTTAATGTCAATCACTTTCTGTTGGTAAAAGGGCATCATCCTTGGAGACGTTAGTGTGCTGTTCATTCAATGCTAGGCTCATACCAGCCTGAGAAACACAGTCAGTGAGCTTGATCATGTCTCACGTCATATAGCAAGGGAGATACATCTCAGGTTATTAATATCCACATAGAGTGTGACAGAGTCATACTGGTACTTATGGTTCAATGACCTGAGTACCTGTGTTTCTGGATGGATCCTAACCCAGTAAAAGCAGCTAACCATGACCCTCCTTACTCAGTCTGGTGTGGGGGACATTGGTGTGCCTCACTATAGAATCACCAATGACCAGGAAATTTGGCTGTGTACTGGCTTGCCTTAAGGGCTGAGCAGTAGAGGCATTGCATACAGTGTTAATGTGTGTAGCTGTGGGTGGTGTTTAAAGCAATGTTTATGCTATAGCTGAGGACACTTTTTTGATTGTGCTGTGCAGGAGGCATTAGTGTTTTAGGAAGGTTACCTGTCAGTGCCTCAGCATAAGTAGTTTTATGTGTAGGGTCTTTACCCTGTGCAGTAGACTTGGTGTAAGTGTCACTAACAACATCTGTAGGATAAGTTTTGGTTGTATGAGAGAGTTTGCATCTAGGGTAAAGTATATTTACACCTCTTGCATACTTTATCTGTTTTATTAAGAATAAGTGGGTTGTCAGTGTACCCAAGGCAATTGCTACAATACCTCAAAATACACATCTCAACCAGATGGCCACAGGGCTAGACAGAAAGTGCATATTCATAGTTACTGCTCTACTAGGGAGGAGTGAGAGAAATTTGAATATTGAATAAACCAGTAAGACAAGGAACTTGATGAGCAACACTCAGCTGCATGCAAACTAGATGCTGTAGTCATTAAAAAAATCTGTCTGGACAGTAAGGGTATTTTAAGGGAAACTTACACTGTGAGAAATTGGTGTCTACACAGACTACAAGGGGGATTATGCTGTGAGATATCGACATCTGTACAGATCACTGCTAGCTGCTGCTTCATGGAGAGCAGCAGTTCTAACTAAAGGCAGTAAAAAAAGATCAAAAAGTGCAGAAACACTCCATAATGTAGCTGTGACAAAAACAATGTGAAAAAAACAAGCCGAAACAGTGGATATGCTAATGTAAGTCTTAGTTTGCTCATAGGTTATGAGACAAACATTGTGAAACTGTGACACTTAAATAGCAGCTGAGATTTAAATAAAAGAAAAGTACAAACAAGGCCCTGTGGCCAATCAAAAACTGTGCACTCTCCTTTCCTTTACAAAATCCTGGGCCAGAAAATGACTCTGGTCCCCTCTAGTGTCACTAAAGTGGAACCGAGGTGTTTCTAAATAAAGACTGTAAAAAAGATCAAAACGTGCAGATATTAAGCACAGAAACAGTCAATGAATGCAGCACAAAACAAGTGCCAAAACAGTGGATATAGTAATATAAGTCTTTGCTTTTGTAGAGTTTAGCAGAAACCAGAAACACTCTTCTTCTCAAGTAGTATGGTCGCCAAATGTTGCGAAATGCCTCAGGCAGAGAGATTCAAATTTTAAACAAGCTAGCCCTCCAGCCAATGAAATAAAGGCACAATAAGACTTACACCAGCAATTCCCAGCTCAAAAGGGTGTAGGCTATCCTTTCCTGCCACAAGAGTGCAGACCACAAACATTCCTAAGGTAAAATAACTTGTTTGGAGACCAAGTGCTTAAACCAGAAGAAAGACACTTAGAATAACAGGCACAACAAGACTTCACCAGCAATCCCCAGCTCAGGAAGGTTGAGGCTATTCTTTCCTCCCATAAGTGTGCAGACCACAAACCTTCTTAATGTAAAATAACTGGTTTGAAGTCCAAGTGTTTAAACCAGAACAAAGACACTTTTAGAGTAACAGACACAATAAGACTTCAACCATTAATTTTCAGCTCAGATGTTTGTAAGCTGCCTCTTCTGCTACAAGAATGTAGACCACAAACCTTCCTCATATAAGATAACTAGTTTGAAGCCCAAGTGCTTAAATCAGAAGTAAGAGGCTTATAATAGTAGTTACAATGTATTCAGGCTACTAACAAGCAGTAATAAATGCAGTAGATTAAAAGCAACCAAAGCAACTGCGCACTTTATGAATGTGCAGCAAAAAGCCGAATAAAAGTATGAATAAGCACAAATATATATAAGCAGCCAACAAAGTGCAGGCTTTTGTTGTTAGTAAGTGGAAAGGTAGGAAACAGAAGATAAAAGTTTAAGGGAGTAAGGGAGCTCTTTTATACTTCAGTTTTTCACAAATCGTTGCTACGTCCTAGGAAAATGTACTCTTTAGGACTGCTTCAGCTTGGAGATTAGATGACAGAATGTTAATAGGTTTCATTGGAAGAAAAATACATGCACTGATATCAACAGTTTGCTAGTTCATCTCAGATTGTGAATATTAGTTACTGATGTTATTATTCCCTAATCTTAAATTTCATAGCATCCTTCTCAGTTTGCATATTCTGAGCAAATGTCTTCATAGGGCAGTGGTCCTCTGAGCACCTGAAAAGAGGACTTTCTGCCTAGAAGGTTTACATAGTTAACAAAAAAGAAAATAGAAAAACCTATAGGAGTGATAAGATAAGCGGAAACAGACGCCAACAAGTGTACATTTAAACATAAATCAGATTTTTCTAACAATTACCCAATATTATAGTAAGCCTGCTACTTTAAAGGCTAGAGTACTGATTCAAACTGACAGTGTTATGCTGTTATTGTACTCCAAATACATAATACTGTTTTTCATTTATCATGTATCTAGTGTAAAAAAGTGAGCGGTGTGAATTCAATTGTAGGGTTTAAAAGGTTACACTATCTGAAACTGAATAAGCTAATATTCCATGCTGACAATTCATTAGAGGTACAGGAGGGTCTTAGGTCTCATAATGCAAGCAGATTCTGCCTGGCTTTGGAGGTCAGATTAAAGTTTTTATCACATGTACAGTAACAAATTTTTTAACAAGTTTCTCATCCCACCACAAATTAGCTTCTGTGCAGTACTATTGAATACTTCTAGCTCAAGTTTCATTGTGGTAAAAGGGAGGGGATTACAAAAGAACATAGAACAGCAAGGCACATTACTCAAAAGAATTACTTCTAGTAACTGTATCCCCAGGAGGAGCAGAGATAAATGAGATAATTAGATTGTTCACTTCCTTGATGACTGTGCTAGCAAACGATGGTGGAGGCAGAGGGGGTAAAGTATAAACAGTGTAAATTAATACAAAGACTGAAATAAACTATGTTCTGAATGTTTAATGTGCTAATAATTATTTGATATTGTAAGGTATTGGAGATTAGTCTCCACAACATAGTTTGCAGGAGGCTTCTACACTTGTTACTACAGCCTTGATTTAGTGCAGGTTAAAACAAGACACCAGGATTCTTTAGGGAGACATGGTTATGTTTTCTAATCCAGTTGGTTATCCTAGCCCAAAGCCCTAAAATGAATCATCTGTCTGACTAGTCCTACATGTAGACCTGAGTCAGTGCCTGACTGCAGTCCATCTATTACACATCTGTTCACTGGCCCTTCTGTGCTATTTATGTCACAGTATCAAACAAGTCTGCTGAACCACTCTGACATCACTAGCCCCACAAGAATTAATGCTCTTTCCTATTTCCTATTTAATGCCTCATTTTGTGCCAAGAATGTGGCTATTTCCTTTCTGATAAATGTCTGCAGAGGTTTTTCCATTCTTGTGAGATTTGGCAGACTAGCTTTTTCTCAGATATTTACCTGCTGTCCCATTTGTGAAGCTGAAGCACATTAGTTCTGTCTAAGACTGTGTACACTGTACCTGACACTGTTTATTGTCAAGAAGAAGTTGTAGCAGTTTTACTGTTGCCATGTGCATTGGATTTTATTTATCAGTCCATGATTCAGTCTATGTCACTCTGCTTAATAGCTTTGTTTCTGCTTTTAATAGTCTTGTTAAAGCAGAGTTACAGATTTCTACGTAACTAAAATAAAATTATCTGAATCTAAAACTGCATTGTTTATCATAAATAGAATATATTGTGCCCATTGTTTGTGGGTTTCACCCATTTGAGTTTTGAACTTTTAATACTTACAGCTGTTTGCGAACATCATTTATTTTATCAGTGGAGTCCACCTTCTCACAACAGTATAGCAAATAAATTAAATGAGAATTGATACAGGTTCTGCTGCCCATCTCCTAGAAGTGTGGACAATGCACAGACACATACAGACACACACACACACACACACACACACACACACACACACACACACACACACACACACACACACAAACACACAAACATATATACATGTGCATGGAATTAGCTGCATATATTCACTTCACCTAACCTTATGTCACTCTAGCTTAGTGACAAGAGCTGTAGATGACAGCTCAAGTGCACCTATTCTCATAATGCATGTATTAAAAACTGTTTTTTGAGCAAGTCCTGATTGCAACATCTTAACAAGTAATGATGGGTCTTGTAAACTTTAGGTGAACAGGAGAGCAGTCGTGTAATTGAAGCAGTTTAAAAACTGAAGATTTGAGTGTGGTGTGTGTGTGTGTGTGTGTGTGTGTGTGTGTGTGTGTGTGTGTGTGTGTGTGTGTGTGTGTGTGTGTGTGTGTGTGTGTGTGTGTGTGTGTGTGTGTGTGTGTGTGTATGCGCGCGCATGCATGCTCATGCATGTGTGTGTATTTGTTTATTTGATGTTATGGGTCTTTTAAGCAAGGTTATGCAAATATACAAAAAGGCCCTATAATACTGTACTATATTAGTAGGTACAGTCCTTAGTATCTGCTCTGTGATGTGCTGCCCCAGTCATATGGCTGTCAGTGCTTTTCTGCTGGTAATTCCAAGCAAGTATTTGAAGCTTTTGTGTGGTGATTTTTCATCTTTGCGTGTCTGTCATACACTAAGAAGGCATGTGTATTCATCCTCCATACTACATACCTAAACGTGGATATTTAGGATACCATTCCTTCTTAGGGCGTTCTTTCCCTTAACAGACAGACCTGCGTCAGTATTGTTTAACTCATATGCTTCATTTTGAAAAGAATGAAGGTACCCCTGACAACAATATATTAATTAAGCAAAAACTCATGGGAGAGTGTGTGTACTGTACACGTAATGTGTTGTGAAACGCATGTCCAAAAGACCATACAACCTTAGGAGTGCTATAATATTTGTCTATGCACAACTCAGTGTGTGTTATTGCAGTTAATAGCATTATGTTTATGTCTACATTCTGTGCAGAAACATATTTTAGAGGCAACTTGAATATATTTTGAACACTATTCTCATTGCTTTTTAACCTGATTTCATAAATGTATATAACAAATTTGTAGTGCATGGAGTGCCATGATTATACTCCAAAATAAAAATAAAATGTAAAGCTCTTTTTAGCAAGATACCCAACCATAACAGAGCTTTCAGAGGTGTGCAATAATTGTTTACAGAGTAGTGCAGTTATGGTTGGGTCTCATGGAAGGGACATTTCTTAACTATCATCTGTCCCTGAATATCTTGTCTCATATTTTCAGTTCATTCTGCCCATGAAGTCTACAGCTGTCTTCAAAAACTATCCCTAACTGTTTCCTCCAATTATGTTTATTTCCTCCTTATATCTTCAATAACTCTCTGAGTCAGCAAATAGTTCCGAAATACTTCAAGGACACGACAGTTATTCCATTACAAAAGAAGGGTCACAATCTTGCCTAAATGACTACTGCCCTGTAACCCTCACCTCAACAATGATGAACTGCTTAGAAAGGCTGGTCAAGGACACCATAACACCTGGGCTGCCTGCTGATCTTAACCCTCTGCTGTTTGCTTAATGAATAAACTGTTCTACAGCAGATGCCATCCCAGGAGTGGCCTTAGGTCAACCGGTGCCCTAGGCAAAAGGGCTCCACGGCACCCCCCATCACACCATCTGGTGCCCCCATCCTAGTCTACTTACACCAAATAAATACTGGAAAAGTGCCCCTACTAGAGCAGCACCCTAGGCGGCCACCTAGTTGGCCTATGCCTAAGGCCGGCCATCTCTCTAGCACTCCATCTGTCCCTGGAACACCTTGAGAATAAAAACACCTACATGAGGGTACTATTCATTGACTTCAGCACTGCTTATAACACGGTCATCCCTCTTCACCTGGTAATGAAGCTAATCCAACTAGGTGTCAACACTCCACTTTGTAACTGGATTCTTGATTTTCTCACAGACAGACCACCAGAAAGTGTGCACAGGAAATAACTCCTTGGGTAGCATAACTCTTAACACTGGAGTCCAACAAGGATGTGTACTAACTTCCTTACTGTTCACCTTGTTTACACGATTGTACAGGCAGGTACAGTACAAACCACATCATCAAGTTTGCTGATGACACAACAGTGGTGGGCCTCATAGTACCGACAATGAAACAGCATATAAAGATGAGGTGGAACAAATGATTACTTAGTGTGGAAATGACAACTTAGCAATAAACATGAAAAAGACAAAAGAGATAATTGTGGACTATTGCAAGGAACATTCTCTCCTCACCGCCAATAGTGAAACAGTGGAAAGATTGAGAAGTCCGAAGTTTCTGGGAGTGCATATTGTTGACGACTTCTCTTGAAACACCACTACAAATGGCATAGTCAAAAAAATCATACCACAGATTACACTTTTTAAGAAGGCTGAAGACAGTAAATCTCCCATTGACAGTTGTCACTACCTTCTACAGAGGTACTATAGAAAGCATCCAGATGAACAACCTCATAGTATGATATGGAAGCTGCTCACCCTCTGAGCACAAATCCCTCCAGAAGGTGGTGAAGACAGCCAAGAGGATCATCAGGACCACCTTACCACCTATTCATGACTTGTACTTATCCAGATGTCTTGGCAGGGCCAGACAAATAATTAAAGACTGTACTCGCCCTGCTTATGGACTGTTCCTGCATCTATCATCCAGAAAGTGCTTCCGAAGCATACGTTGCAGAACTACAAGATTCAGGAACAGCTTCTTCCCTAATGTCATCAGGCTGCTGAACTCTAGTAACATCTATGCTCCATGATAGCCATCTGGGTCAGTAGAAGCTTGTCTCAACTGTGCATTAACCTGGTTACCTTTTTCTTCCAATACTTAGTGCAATATTCACCATGACTGTAACTTATAGGCCATCTAGGGCAGTAGCAATGCATTAAAATATCTCTTCTTTTAGTGCAATATATGTTGCAAATTCATAAATTAATACTCTAATTTTCACAGTGCAACACTCAAATGTTTCTTTCTGTGCAAGGATCAATGCAATGTCTTAACCGAGTACCTGTACAATACTAAAGTCTCATGCAAGTAAGTATTCACTATGAGAAGTGCTAAAATATGTTTCTAATTATGTGCAGTATTAGTTTGTCTACCTGCATGTCCGTGATGTAATAGCAGGTGTTACATGTATAAATGTCTGTGAAAATAGTCTATATGTTGTCTGTACACTGAGTCCGGAGATACAGAATTTCATTCAGTTTTTGCACTTGTGTGCTTTCTGAATGACAATAAAGTTTACTTTGACTTTGACTTTATTTGTTGTCTGTGCACATAGTTGTCAACTGTCCAGATTTTCGCAGAATATCCAGATTTTTGCGTCATATTTTTGGACTGTTCCTCTTAAAATTTGTAGTTTTCTAGCAAATTACTGACGACTGAATTCATTAAATAATGGCATTCATTTCAGTTTCAGACTTAATATCCTTCAAAAAATGCATGTTAACACAAATGCTGTTATTCTAGCAACTTTCTAAGTTTATAACAGAAATATTTAAAATCTGTTCCTATTTTTGGGCCCCATTATTTTATGCTTTGTCCAGATTTCTTGAGCTAAGAGGCTGAGAGGTAAGACTATGCAACATAACTTAGTAAGTACTTTGCTGGCTTTCAAAGCCAGTAGATCACTGCACTTTTTTTTTCTTTTGTAAATGATTGTACATGGAGTAGATAAAACTCCATGCACTACAAAGAGTTATGATCATGTATCTCTGATCATAGCCAGTTTGTATGTGCTCTCACTTTGGATGCCAACATTCACCTCTCAGGCTTTGCTCTCAAGGTTAATTTCTTGCCATCCATGTCTCTAACACAATAACATGGTTACAATCATTACTCTTTATGTTTAACACTGTTATGAAATTAAAATTAGTGAATTTTTTGCCTAACACATATCTAGCTAAACTGAATAAAATTCAAGTAGCTTCCACAGTGATTGAATTGGGTATAGCTAGCTGTATCACTGACAGTAACAAGATTTGTGGGATGGGTTTGAATGCGCCCTGATAGTTTTTTGAGGTTTCCATAATGGTGTTTGATATTTACTGATCTTTGTTTGTTTAGTTTAATCAGATTCTTCTCATGCAAAAAGCATTTCTCTTTCAGTCTGTCTCAGTCTCTCTTAGTATTTTGTTTATCATTTGTTATCTGGACAGTTACACTAGAGAGAACAATATATGTTTTTAGGTTTAGCTCAAGAGAGAAGAAATAGACAGATTGAAGAAAAAATGAAAAAATACATTGGGTAACAGTATAGCAATCATTATACCTACATAATATGAAGAAGGAAAGGAAAAACTAAGACTACAAACATAAAGCACAATGTCTCTTATAATCCACATGGTTGACTAGTGTAAGATTAAAAAATATATAACAAAGTAGCTGTCAAAATATATTTACAGTCATAAGAGCAAACTTTGTCAGCTGAACACTGATCAGGTTTAAATGGCAATGCCTAATGAACGGAGGCAGATCAGAAAACTATAGACCAAATGCATAATGAGGAAGCCAGTTACATGCCTAAACTACTTCAATTGCATACTAAGTAAAATGTATCTAGTGTTCGCTCAATGGATATGTCCAGTTTTGCAGCAATGCCAGTTCCAAATAAAAAAAAGTTCTCTTCCAATTAATCTGCATATGCAATTAGGTGTTTGTTTTTTGACTGCAGATCACTGCCTTTCATTTCTCTGGAGAGTGTCATTATTTAAAAAAAATACATATTTTACAGAGATTCTTAAACTTACTTATTTGGTACGGGATATATGTTTCATGTTATTATGCGGCATCTTGGCAGTGTTCTTGGCAGAGTCTAGAAACATTTAATTTAGCTAGATACTTTCCTCTATGGAATCTTATTTGTATTATTCTTTGATGGTTGGTTTTGCTGATTTTATCATCTTTATAAAAATAGAGATGGCTGCTGGTAAAGGTGTTACTAATAATTGCGTGTGTCGTGTAGAACGGTATTAGACAAAGCGGTCTTCCTTAGAATTTCCCTGTTGTATTCCATAACAGTATACAATAATATAATTCTTTTCTAGTGGATTTTTTATCTCACTCACAAGTGTTCTGAAAAAACTGTGTATGCACTAATTATAATGACAATACAGGCACATACCTAAACACCCTTGATGTGATAGGCTGAACCGGTACTAGTACTAAATAAATTCACTGAAACAATAAGAATTAGAAATAATTTAAATATGGAATGTATACAATATCATACTTAACAGAAAGAGGTTAGTCAGTTTTTATAACCTCAGTCAAGTTCCTATGACAGTAAATAAAAATGTTTCAGACTAGCTCCCTCCCCAACATGGAAGCATTTCTCATGCTGTTATTGGCATATGTGAATGTGTGACAGTAAGTATAAGATCAAGGACTTTTGTGCACTTAGTAGGTGTGCAGACTAGCTGTTCCAGGGTGTTTGCATTTACAAACTCCTGGAATCTTTGAGCTTGCATCTTAGTGGTTGTGTATGCATCCCAGTTTTTGGGTTAGTTGAAATAACCCATGAATATGGTGTTGGGTGTAATTGTGAGTTCAACCAAGCTCCTCACAAGTACGGCTAGATGAAATGTCCGAAAGACCTCAAAAATGGTTCAGACTAATGGCCAGCACACAATAGTTAGTGAGACAAAAATATGAAATGCATTTAAATTAAATCATATAAATCAAAATTTATTGTTCAATGAAATGAATTACAGACCAGTTTCAGCATATGTTGCCTTCTTCAGTGTTATGACCCAAATGAAATGAATAGATTTAAATAAGTATATACACAATATAACAGGGTCTCATTGGATAATTAAAGGTGGTCATTTAGATCAGGTAAAAACAATCCCCCTAGTATAATAATCCATGATTTTTCTCTGTGATTTAATATATTATGCCACCCTAATTTATTAGACCTATTACAAATAAATCTATCAATAATAACAAAAGTAAATTTAGCAATGGGATGTTTCTTAGTGTGTTTAAAAAAACGAGCTTTTGACATAACTTCCATTTCTGATATCACTCATATGTTCTGAAATATATAATTTTAAAGATGTGAAGTCTGTCCAGTACAAAAAGCTGAACAGTTACTAGTAGAAAGGTAAATAACCCAATCAGAACTGCAATTTACAAACATCAAAATTTCATAAATTTTAGAAGTAATCTTTGTAGTAAATTGTTGTCTCTAACTAACTAACCTACACATGGAACAATGTCCACAAGGCTGATACCCACTGCAAAACTCCCATCAACTGTAGTTTGTCTACCTGCTTCCAAAAAGACCATTTTTTTAACTTATAATGATTAAACCATCCTTCTAATGGTTTCTCCCTTCGGTATGAAAACTGATATCTAGAAGGTAACAACTCATTCAATGACTTATCTGACAAAGAATGTCCCAGTGTTTTTATATGATATTCTAAAAAAAGAAAGCATTATTCCCAAAACTTGTAATTAATCTCAGTGTGTTGTCTGACGTTTTACTATTTCTATATTAGCAACAGCTGTGATCTATCCATTCCCCTAACAGAATTTCATGCCTGGGAAACAACATGATACCTATATCCCATTACAAAACCTATCAACTAATTCAAATTCTTGTTGGATATATTCTTTCTGTTCCAAACAAATCCTGTGTACCCTTACAAATTGGGATTTTGGTAGATTATGAATAATATACCCAGTATGACAGCTTTCAGAGTGCAGTAAAGTATCAAACTAGGGATATTTCTGAAAAATTGTACTTTGTAAAGTACCATAATTTTTTTGACTATCAGTGTCAAAAAGGTGATATGTTTAAGATCGTATTTTACCATAAATTATGTTCTCCATTTATTTTCATTTAAATATTCAACCAACATAGTCAAATAAATTAAATCTAATTTCTAGATCATCCAGCAGTCAACCAGGTACCTCCGCAAATGTCAATTGTATCCAGAAAGACATTATGGCACGGATCATATATTATCTGTTCATCCAAAAAATGCATAAAGAAGTCAGCGTATACAGGAGTAATTATAGCACCCCTCATCATACCTTTAGTTGTAAATAACACTCACCATTAAAATAGAATACATTCTTGGTGAGTACATACTTAGTTAAACAAAGGAGAATGTGTCGAATGCAGGACTATAAAGGGGTATTTGATCAAGCCAATTCCATAAGGCCTGCCCAGTGTTGTATACTAATATAAAGGGCAGATACACCTAATGTACATATATACCACCGTTTCTCTAACTGCAGGTCCTGTATGATGTTCAAAGATTTAATAGTGTCCTGAATTCTAGAATGTACTCCCTCTAACAATGATTGTAAAAATTAGGTTAGATAAACTGATAAATGTTCAGTTAAAGATCCACGATTGAACACAATTGGCCTGCCTGGTGGATGCATAAAGGCTTTATGAATCTTGGAGACCATATAAAAATATTGTTGTATTTGGTCTTGAACCATCAAATGAAACATTTCATCTTTAGAAATAATTCCCTCATCTAAGGCTAATTGTAGAAATTGAACAATATCTGCCTTAAATTTTGGAGTAGGATACAATACGATCTTACTATAAAATTGATAGTCCAAAAGTTGTCTTTGAGCCACAGCCAAATCCATGACCCAATCCCTTACAACCACACCCCCTTTGTCAGCCTTATTAATTACCACCTGTTTGTTTTTCTGTAGATTCTTAAAAGCATTCTGTTGGGGTCTAGACAAATTATTTTTAAATATACCCATATTAGATCTAAAATTAAAGTGTAACTCTTTCAATACCTGCTGCAGAAAAGCAGCCACTGATTTGTTGAAAGGGGGATACAATTAGACTTTTTATATCTAAACTCTCTATGATCTGTATCCAAACAAACTCCTTTGTTTTGAAAAAATAATTTCAAATTCAAATTTCTTCACAAATTTACAACATCACTAGCAAACACCTATAGAAACCAAATGACTAGGTACAAAATGTAACTGTTTATTCAACAAATCAGCCTCAGTCAGGGTGAGTTGAAAAGAAGAAATATTGTGTACGTTGGGATAATGTGTTACTTTGGAATTAACTTATGTAACAAAGTCTCTAAACTTGGTATTTCTTTAGTGTTTTCTCTGCTGTTTTTGACCAGCTTTTCTTCAAATTCGAAAGGAGTTATATAACCTCAGTATCAGTTTCCAAAACTGATAAAGAATCTCCAGTCGATGTGTCATTCATGGCATCTGATTTTTAAGAATAGATTTCTTCCTTTTTTGTTTAGCTTGACCATGAGTATGTTCAGTGTTACTGGAAAATTTGACCATCTTTTGCAACATAAATGGTTTTCCATGGGTATAATCTCTCATATCTCGATTAAATTTCTTAACTTTATGTTCCTTCAATTCCTTCTCCAAATCTTTAGTGAGTTTCAAAAAATGTTCTGAATACAAATCTTGTTTCTCAGGCATCTTAGCTTGATTAATTCAATTTGAAACACCCTCCGCAGATCTGTTTAAATTCCGTTCATAAAAGGAACAAAGAATTTTAACGAAGGACGTTGATGCCAGCTGTTGTGCTTCATACCATTCTTTTATTAAAATATCATCACTGTGTTTGACTAAAGGTTGCAAATGTATTAGCAAACCTCATGGGGTCAAATCTTTCAAAATATAGGCTTTAAATAATTTTAAATGTCATACATTAAACCTAAGATTTTTCATTGCTGCTGTTAACTGCTTAAAATATCTATACATGAACCCAATGAATTACTGATATCTCCACCAGATGACTCAGGCTTATATGATTCTAAAAAAAAAAAAACATTGTCATCCTCATCAGCAGCCAGCCCATCCAAAAGTTCCAAATGATCCATATTGAAACAAAATTATTGCTTAAACAGAAAGCCTCAATCAACCAGTTTATTTATTTAACATTTGTTTACCATGAAAGTCCAACTTGGAACAACACCAATTTTCAGTGGAGGCCTGGAGAGAAATGTGCCAGATGCTTATCTTTCTATTGTGGGAGGAAACCTGAGTGACTGGAGGAAACCCATACAAACGCAGGGAGGACATGCAGACTCCACAAAGAAGACACCCCAGCTGAGAAATGAACTGCACAACCTCTTGCTGTGAGGCAACAATGCTATGACTGCACCACTGCATCATCCTTTAACTTTTAACTTTGCAACGCATACTTATAGGTAGAAATTAAAGGTTTTATGCCCACTATTTATCACCAACAATACTTGCAAATATATCCAGTCTTGTTCAACAAATTAAACATGTGAAACTCACCCTCCTATACATATATATGAGTCTGTTCTCTACTATTACCCACTGTCATACAATGTAATATGCTAATAAAGTCAACAGTACTTGCAAGTATATTTGATGCACTTGACAAATGGAACAAATTTTCAAAAATAACATTGATGTTCTCTTCTTACTATAACCTCATAATGAATGGACCTTGCCCTCATAGAAGAATAAGAAAATATAGAATTGTGAGTGACTCTATTACATTAATGTATGTGGTATAATTACTCTGAGTCATAGATGGGGACCTATGGCTAGCAAGGATATGGTACAGGACATTACCTAAGGTTAGGTGGACATGGAGTAGCTCATGCATGTTATATTGTTTGAACAATCTGGACGTGTGCTTATTTTCTGTCTAGACTAATGCACCTCAACCTCTTAAAATGACACCATTAACTAAGCCAATTATAAAAGGCAATTGCCTTCGGTTTATATTGTGGTATCATCCTTGGGAAAAGTAGAATGCTGCTTAGTGCTAGGCTCATACCTGCCTGGGACTCATAATCTGAAAGTACTGTCATGTCCTTCTTCATATAGTCCAGGGAGATAGATTTTAGGTCATTAACACCTACATGGACTATGGCAGAGTCATACTGGTTCTTGTGGTGCAGTGTCCTGAGTGCATGTGTGATCTGGTGGATCCTTGCCCTGATAGGCAACTGACTGTGAGTATCTCCTTGGTCAGCCTAGTGAGGGGGGCTGTCAGTGTGTCTCATAACAGAGTCACCAATGACCAATATTTGGGTTTTGTGGCAGTTTACCTTAAGGGCTTTGAGGCTGAGACATTGTGAGATGTGGTTTTGTGTGTGTGCTGGGGAGTGTTGTCTTTGCAGAATGTTAGGGAAGTTGCTGAGGGCAGCATATGGGGGGCCTTTGAAGTTTGGGTAGATTGCATTTAAGAACCTCAGCATATGTTAATTTGTGTTTGATTCATAGTAGGTGTAGTGTGTATGTGGTACTGGCAACCTGTGTGGACATATCAGTGTAACTGTGCGAGAAATTTGCCTCCAAAGACGTAGTGTCATTGCATCTCTTGCATACTGTGTCAGTCTGCTTAAGAATAAGGTGGTTGTCAGTAAACATGAGACAACTGCTACATTATTTCAGGATGCCCATTTCCACCAGGGTCGCTGCAGAGACAGTAGGAAAGGTTGTGGATCCTGGTTTTTTTTGTGATTTACGAGGGGTCATGCAATCAGGGTTTGAAATTGTTAGGCTGGGAGGAGAGGTCTAGGATTGATCTAAAACAACACTCTTGGGGTAATGCTTCTCAGTGGGAAAACTAATTGCTCTGCACTCGGCTAGATACTTGAGAAAATACCAGAGGAAATTTTATATGGGAAATGACGGCTCTAAGTGCCGGCTTCTATAGAGGGTACTGCAAACCATTGCTGCGCAGCTTAGTACAAGTTACAGGAGATAAGTTAGAGAGGAATTCAATCAGTAAACAGTAAAAATGCTTTATAAATGCATGTATACAGATATAGATATAGAAATAGATATAGATATATGGCTCAGATCCTGCAACAATTTATAATCCTCTCACTATTGTGAGTAGTAATACAAGACTAAGGTTCCTAGACTAAGTAAAATGCAAACAGAAAAAAATGCAGTAGAAATGTAATAAATGATGCTCAGATCCCACAGCAATTCACAATGCTGTCACTATTGTTTGCGATACTGCAAAACTAGACTAAGGTATCCAGACCTAGTAAAATGCAAGCAAAAAGTATAGTAGAAATGTAATAAATAGGGCTCAGATCCTGCAGCAGTTTACAATTCTTTCACTGTTGTGAGTGATACTACATGGCTAAAATTGCCATACTACATAAAATGCAAACAAAGAAAAATCTGCAGAAATGCCATAAATGAAGCTCAGATCCTGCAGCAATTTACAATTATGTCAAAAAATGGAGTAGAAATGTAATAAATGTGGCTCAAATACTGCAGCAGTTTAGAATTCTCTCACAATTGTGAACTATATTACAAAACTATGGTCCCCAGATCAAGAAAAATCTAAGCAGAAAAATGCAGTAGAAATGTAATAAATAAGGCTGAGATCCTACAACAAGTTACAGTTGTATGAAACAGAGACTGGCTTAAGCTTTGAGAGTCTAATGGAAGTGCCTTATCAGTTTGAGATATCGCGTCCAGTAGAAATATGCCTGTGCAGGCCTTGCAAACTATAATTTACTGTCGTAAACAGGGGATCCAGCCTAAAAATTTTAAGTCACAGTAGGTGCACATAGAAAGCTGACATTCACATTGTACATATGACAAAACAATACATTCGATAAAACTGGGCTGATATGAAGGATATAGAAGTTTTGGTGTAGAAGCATCTGTTGAACAGATCAGCATCTGTGGGGTCAAACAAGAAAGTGCCATCATTAAAACCAAATGTATTTAATCCAAATGTGCCAAACTTAAAACTAAAACTGTTGATGAGTTACAAAAAACATGAATTTTAAAGTGTGCAAGTAAAGCCTAAAGTAATGGTGCAGTGAAAGTTGTTCTAATAGGCAAGATAAAAGAATTTTAACAGGTAAGAGTTGGTCTTCTTGAATAACACAGAGAAGTGCATGTGCTGGCAAAAATTTACAAATGTTTTGCACTCTTTGACCCTGCTGTCTGTCGAGCATCAGCCTTCTCCACGGCCAGTCAGGCATTCCATTCACAATCTCTGAGTTTGAGTTTGGTGGGGGGGCATTATTCAGACAGAAATAAGAGATGGTTTGATTTTATTTTTCTTTTCTTTCTGTTTCCTGTTCCTCCACACAAAACCAGTGAGGTGTAGTAGAGGGTAAGAAATGAGATGACAGCAGAGGTTGTCTCCCCCACTTCCACAACAGGTGTTCCCTTTCGGCATCCCTGACCCATCCTGAGGGTGGTATGGAAGCAAGTCCATGTCTCCCTGCTGACCTGTGTTTTTGGAATCAAGCTTGAATGAATTGTGGTGGATAAAATGTTATTTGACCATAGTTAACTCAGTAAAACAAACTGCCTACAGCACATTGTCTGTGAAAATGTGGAATGAAGCACAAACACATGGAATTAGCTTAGCGGTATTGACTGGTGAATCAGATGAAGAAAGAAAACTAACCTCTATGCCTACACCCTATCTAAGCTATAGAAAAAAGAGCAAAGAACTTTCTTGTTGTGATGAAGGAGATACTTTTAGTACAGACAGACAGAGTAAATCTGATTAAAAATTATGGAATCTCAATGGAAAAGGTTAGATTATAACAACACAGAATAGCTGAACCATGAAGAAAAGCCCTCTAGGTTTAAAGCTGACAATAAAGGGGTCACAAGGCAAGTGCAGCAATACCATAGTGGCAGTTTCAAGGTCTGAGGTAGTAAAGAGGAATTTAGGTGAACATTGGAAACAGACCAGCATTATAGAAGGTGATGGTGGCCCAATGCATGTGCTTGTAGAGACTATGTAGAGGTTGGAGAAGGCAACAATCTTGACTGCACTAGGTGGGTGGAATTTCGCATTAACCTGACTCAAGCCAACGCAAAGTTCTTCAGCTGTTTTGAACACAGAGGATGACCAGTAGGCAAGGGAATCAATGGCTTCAAGCTGGGAGGTTAATTGTTGCAGAGCTTTGTGACTTTCACCAAATAGAAAAAGAAGTGACCCAGATATGTGTAAATAATGGTGTAAACAATGTCTGTATGTGCAAATAGTGAAAATAGAGCTTATAACAGGGATGCAAGGAATTAATTGTAAATAGAGCAATGCTTTTGCATCTGCAGTAAGTGTTTTGTCCATTTATATATGTTGCTTTAAGACCAAATAGCTGCCTGGACGCATTAAAAAGGGCAAGTTTCTTTAATAATTTGTTTGATGCAATATAAAAGAGGGTTGTGGAAAGTCCAAGTGGAGAGCATTTGCCATTTGTGGAAATGTGCTAGGAGGCTAGAACAGTATCAGTGCGAGACAGATAAGATTGCAAAGAAGCTAGAAATTGTCACTGTCAGAGCACTCTGGAGCTAGAGAAAACTACTAACAGAGAATGTTCCAGCAGTAGAAAACCATCGGAACCAATTAAATACAGGCAGCAAGCATACCATGAACTAAATCAATATAAGGAAACATGGTGATGCAAGTAATACAGTTTATAATATGTCTTTCTTGGAGCTTGTGTGTATGTGCTGTACATTCAGTTAAGCAATATGGTTTTTAAACTATTTTTATAAAGATTAACAATGTTCACTGCATTAATCTTCGAGTATATATAGCTATAGCTTTTTGACAAGAACTCCAAACCTGACTTGAAAAGTGCCTGACAAGATATCACGCAAACTACCACCATCTTGAAAAGTCATTTAGATGAGATATAATGTCAAAACATACCCAAAAAACAGTAAATCAATAAAAAAAGAAACAGCAGAAGTACACCTCCACCTTCAAATACATTACAAAAATGCACATTAAAAATAAAATAAATTGAAGCAGAAATTGGGACTATGGCATAAACTGAAAAAAACACTTTACAGTAATAAAAGCAGTAAAAATACAAATGTAACTACATTAAACAGTAAAATTCATCCATGTAGAAAAGTAATATACCACTAAAAGTGAAAACATAACTCTCACAAACAGGAAATGATGCAGTACAGAATGCGGCAGGATGTGAATACAGTATACATTCACAGGTCATCATGCTCCTAATACGTATTTAAATAGTAACAAAATGCATACACTTACCACAGGAACCAATTAAGCAATTAAATATAGGCAGCAAGCATACCATGAATTAAACCAACAAAAGAAAACATGATGGTGGAAGTAATATAGTTTAGAATGTGTCTTTCTTGGAGTTACCACAAAACTAATTATATCTGTGAACTGATTTTAGGCCTGTGCAGCCTGGAAAACTGTATATGTGTTTGTAAAGCACTATAGCATTGATATTCAAGTTACCTCATAAGGTATCAGATTCTGTTTGCTGCCAGGTTTAAAAACAACTCTAAGAAGCTATGCTTCACAATAAATTTAAATGTGAGGAAAACTATTTTAATGTGAACTTGTAAGCTAGCTGTTTGGCCTTACTTGTTCAGTAAAAATTTTTTTTTTCAATTTTAAAACAAGAGGAAAACAGAAAAGGTAAGCAAATAAACGCAACACAAAAATATATAATTAGACAATCTTCTTCTTTTTCCTAGACTTACTCAGATAGACAGGGAAGAAAGATCAAGGTTAGCACACAGGGTTAAGTTATGAGCTGATAATCAACTTCATTTTGTAGTCCATGGTTTGATTCCTTCAACCACCATTTTCCTACATTGTGAGTCTGAGCAAGTCATTTAATCAGACAGCGCTCCTGGATTACCTGTAAAAAAAGAATTGTGCCTAGTAAATTTTACATGTTTAACAAATTAATGAAAATAACAATTAAACACATTATAAAGCTATCTGAGTACAGTAATTAATGTTTCACATACATTTTATTATTTTTGTTTAAAAATAAACTATACAGACAGACTTTAATTCATTAGTCACAGTGGCTGACATGTCTCAAATCAACTACTGTACATGTAATAACGTCCTACTTAAATACATAAAGGAAAACATGGAAAAAACCGGAACCACAAACAAATTTTTAATAAAAGTTGTGTAAAATGCAGGATAAAAACAAAATGCAAGTGTCAAGATACACTTTCACCATAAAGGCTTCATCAGGCAGATATAAACAACCAAAGCTGAATCCATTTGTACTGAATGTAAATTAGTCACATGATGCTATTTGTCTTGATTATGCAATAAATGGTGTAATCACAAGCATAACAAAACATTGTCCTAATTCACAAAAGCGACCACATTTTTATCAAAACAAGAAAAATATACAAAGTGACATACACGCAGTGCACTATCCACAAGCACAAACACAGATGCTGTTTTTTAACTGCAGTGATGCCCACCAGGGTGGACATTAAAGGGAAATTTACATTTGTAAATGGTGTGATACACACACACACACACACACACACACACACACACACACACACACACACACACACACACACACACTCGTCTTCTACTTTTTCTCTTATTCCCTTCTGTTAGCAAATAGTGTCCATAACTGATCAATACTGTGTGTTTGTTAATTTAAACTGAGACCACAGTAGCCTACTGATACAAGGTTATCCTGTTTTTCCACCTGAGAAATGGTTAAGAAATTACTTACAGTTTCAGAGCAGTCCTTGGTCAATTGTGATTGTTTCTTAAACACAGACTTGTCGTTGCTTTGGCTTATTAGCAGCAGTACAATGAACTGCCTGCTCACACCCTTGTTCTCCCCTCCCCCTTACTTGTTTATTACCTTAAGACAATCCTAAATTTAATAAATATTACCTGTGGCAGGCACCATTTTTAAAACTACAACCACCCTTGTCACTATCATATGTTCATTTATCAGTTAACTTTGTTACCTGATTGTTTCCAGCCCCCTCATAAGAGCAACTAACAGGGTCTCTACCCGCTTCGCTCCCCACCCTGCCCCCTATTTCCTCCCGCCCCCAGTGGTCCCACATTTATTACACTCACAAACTCCTCCCATCTTTCCAATAGCCAACTACAGCGCTAACCCAACACTACCTCTTCCATCTTCCCACTACTATCACACCTCCTCAACTAACATGTACAAGCATACCTTAACTATGCTCACTGCATGCACTCTCCTTGCATATCTTACATCCTACCAAAGCTCCATCATTCCCCCACTCAACCACTACCACTGTACTACTACTCACACCACCACTCATGTCTCACCCTCACTCAGCTCCCCTCCCACCAACTCAAGAACCATCCCTATGCACCCCCCACATATTCTACCAACTATATTACTCAAACATAAAGCATCTCTACAACTTAACATAGTAACCCTCCCACCATATCTATTACCCACAGAGCACAATCATAAAGTTTCCCTTATAAACAAACACATTCAAAAACTGAGAAAACTAATAACCTCAAGCATATCAAAACTAGCCCTAAGTGGAGACATCCACCCCAACCCTGGCCCGACCATCACCAACCCCAGTCCTCATAATCAGACTAGAAATCACAACTTCTCCCATATTACAGCCAATAGAAAGCCAAGTGACTTCCTTCTACTAAGCTTAAATATTAGAAGTATATCCAACAAAGTCCATGAACTCCATGCCACCATAGGCTTGTACTCACCAGTCTGCCCTAGACTCTTCACAACACAGCCCCAAACAATTCTGGTCCTCCATAAACTCCATCCTCCACCCAGGTAAAGTCAGTACCCCTCCTCCTAACATCCCTCACTCCTCAGAAAATATTGCTACCTCATTCAACACACACTTCACACAAACCATACTATCACTAGCTAAACAACACAACCCCCCTCTCCTCCAACCCACACCTTCAACTAGTAATCTCCCCACTGCCTTCTCTTTTTCTCCTGTACCTACCTCCAACATAAAAAAACTCTTAACTAAACTTAAGCCCACCAAATTAGCAGCAGACAACCTCCCAAGTGAATACATACAAATCGCAGCTGATGCTCTGGCCTACCCAGTATCCATCTTGATTACCCGATCTCTGTCGGAAAGTTACATTCCCACACTGTGGAAAGTATCACATATAATTCCCCTCCACAAAGGCGGACCCACCACAGAACTAACCAATTATCACCCCATAGCTATTCTCTCTCCACTCTCCAAAATACTAGAGAGATGCATACACTCTCAGGTCTCAGACTACCTCCTTACTAATAACCTCCTTTCCAATACTCAGCATGGTTTCCGACCAAACCATAACACCACCACTGCCTTACTCTCCTTTACTAACACTATTCTTCAGCATAAAAATAATGGCTATCTCTTCTCTAGTACTTTCCTAGACCTATCCAAAGCATTTGACATGGTCCCACACAAACAACTTATCTCTGTCCTCAATAACCTATCCTTCTCTCAATCAGTCACCAACTGGTTTCGGAGTTAACTGTCTGACAGCCAACAATCCATTGTATGGCAGAATGACATATCTCCCCAACTACCTGTCTCCATAGGGGTTCCCCAAGGTTCCATCCTTGGACCCCTACTCTTCTCTGTTTTCACCAATAATCTAGCCTCTGCCACCAAACATGGCACATTCATACAATACGTAGATGACTCAACCATCATCTGCTCAGCCCAGTCCCTACCCAAACTGCAAAAAGTCACACAGGAAGCCTTTTCCTCTGTTGAAACTTGGTTATCCGATGCTCAATTAATACTCAACCCAAACAAAACTAAACTACTCATCTTCCAACCCACCAAACATACTCAAAACAACTCTCACTTTAACATTACAGCAAAAGACAACACCACTATATACCCAACTGAACACACCAAATTGCTAGGAGTGGAAATAGACAATAAACTAAAATTTGACATTCACATATACAGGACCATAAAAAAGTCCACAAAAAAACTAGGAGCATTATACAGAAATAAGCAACCTCTCACCAAAGCAGCAAAGATTTCAATAGCAAATTCTCACCTTATCTCCACCCTACTTTATGCCTCTTCAATATATACCAACCTAAGGCAATGCGATCTAAACAAGCTAGAGACCTGCTACAACAAAATCACCAAATTCGCCACAGGGGCATCCTACTGTAGTCACCACTGTCTCTCTCTTGCTGAACTGGGCTGGCTTGAACTCCCTCACCTCCTTCAATGGTATCAACTGTCCCTCGCCCACAAACTAGTAAACCATCCACTAAATGTCCCATCCCTCCAGAATCTACTCCAACCCTATCGCACCACCAGACCACTAAGATCCAGCAACAAAAATCACTTGCAGATCACTAAAGCCAATAGTTCTGCTGGTGAAGCACTATTCTCTTGCACCATAGCCAAATTATGGAACTCCTTCCCACCCACAATTACCTCCATACCATCATGCACCCACTTCAAAACTTTACTATGCCCTTGCAACTCCCACTCTAATATCACCCACCCCATCCAACTACACTCCCGGTCAACAAATGTAAATAATAAAAAAAAAATATAATAAATAATAATAATAAAACCCATTCATTGAAAAACATAAAAACATTTTGATACATACATCATCATTCCATCCCCCCCCCCAGCATGAGGGGTTTAACCTCATACTTCATTACTTCATATATACCCCACCATCCACCCACAAAATAAAACAAACAAAACCATCCAACTCCACAGTTACAGGTTCCACAGTCAACTAAAGGTATAAAAGCCTCAAATATGCCTGCTTTTACATCTACTTCTACTTTGTAACATGCATACAAACAAAATGCATACAAACAAAATTATTAAATTTAAAATAAATGAAAAGTAAAATAATGTATCTCAATATGCATATTTATTATCCCTCACATTTAGGTTAGTTTTAGTTACCACACAGCACAACATATCAAACTAAAAGTATTGTAGAATTGTCACTTGTTTATTCATTTGAGATGTGATAAAAGGCTAATAACAAGCAGGATTTTTTTAATTTTTTATGAAATTTAATGAATAATGTAAATTTAATAATTCAGTACTGCCTTTTGGTGTAGTTCATGGCTGAAGAGAGTGTAGCTCACCTACCTGGTAAACAAACCAAATTAATCAATGAATAAATAAAACATTTGCCGGATACTTATTTCTGATAGGTAGAGTTTTTCTGACTCACTGTGTTATTTATGTGCAGTCACCTTCCCTCCATCCTAGGTTAACTTTATTGAACTAACTTATCTAGACATGGATTCTTCTTAATTACAACACATGTTGTTTCTTATACAAATAGCCTACAGCAGTGGATACAAAGATCTTTTAATACACAATCTTTTCAAGGAATGTGACAGACTGGCATGTACTGCACTTAGCTCTTAGCTAGTGTTGTGTACAAGCATCATTAATCACAAAACAGTACATATGTGCAGAACATCTGTAAACCATAGCCAGAGATTCTTATAAGTGAAATGGTACAAAGAAGAAGTGAAGGCCCATTATTTTAATAAAGGCAAAAGAGATTTTTTGCTTTAAGTTATGCCATTGTATAATAAACAGTTAACAGTGGTTGTCAGTTATCATGGCTTACCAGTTGCTGGTTTTGTTTGGTAACTCTGGCTTCACATTCATTACCAAGGCATAAACAACATGGATAGACCATCATCACCCATACCCAAGCATCATTTATTGCTGTATCATTACAATTTCATCTTAGATATTGCAATAGTAGCCTGTCTTTTCCAAGTTTGTGGCCACATGTTCTATCTCTGGTAGTAAGACATGTGGTATTACATTATTAAATCTACAGTCATCTGTAAAACTGCAGAAAACTTTTGACCTTGGACCCATCCTATCCACTGTGTCATTCACTTCATTGGATTCTTTCTTCGGCTTCGTGGCCAGCTTGAAAACATTGTTTCACACTGATTTATATACATTTTGTAACTTAGTTCCTGAGGTACTTCATAACTTTTATAGAGATGCGTACCTGTTAGGTTCAATGGAAGCATCATTTTAACCTTGTTTATTTTGTGAAATATTTAGAATATAGTGTTTATTTCCCATTCCCAAATCTCATCTAGTTATGTATCTTTGCTGTGTATGTAAAAGCAGCTGCAGGATGTATTTATTATTTTTCTGGCTTGTTTCGTTTATGCTGGAGTGGTGTTTCTCTTTTGTTTTTCTCTAACTGCCTCCACAAAATAGTAAATTTCTTGTTGTAACAAGAGATGCTTGAACTGAAATTGTGACTTAATAGTACCAAATAAACAGTTGGAAATAGTGCATAGTAGTGCCTAATGGTTAATGCTTGAACAATCAGTCTTCTGCCTTCCTCCAGCTGACAATTTAATCACCCATGTATTGCTTGCTGCTTATGCTACCCACCGATTTCAGAATACTCTCTGTAACAGCGGGACTTAAACTTAATGATGTACACGTGTAGCTGTTACACCAGTGTGGTGCTGCCTTGTGATCCCTGGAGTAATTACTGCAAGATCTTCTAACTGCTCTGCTTTTTACAGTCATCAATAATAGGTCACACTGATGCTCATGCAAGTATAACATGTAGATGTCAGGGAGCAACATACTTCTGACTATGAAAGCATCCAAATTTGGAGAGGTGGCTAGTTTAGCTTTCAGGCAGGGTAACTCTGTATTGTACTTACAGAGTACACGGACTGCTGTGAAGTATGTGTGAACATCACAAACTATTTATTAAAATCATAATCTTATGCAATAGAAAAAACAATACAGAATTATCTTATAGTCACATTCCTGCATAATCAGTTTGATACGTCTTAGGTAGTGGTGTATAATTAAATATATCTAGGGTAAAGTGACATGTCATTTTCTCTCTGTAAAAAAACATGGATTTCATAAATGTAGAGACCTTGGCAGGATAGTATTGTAGGAAATTATTCATAGTTCTGCTATTTTCCCTTAGCATTTATCTCTTAACACCTTTTTTTTCCAGCTGTATGTGTCACATGACTTTCCCAGCATTCACATTTTAAGGAACTACAAATCTATGAGAGTCAGAAATACTCCAACCAATATGCAGTTCTCAATGGATATAATCCACTGCTGCTTTCTTTAGTACAGAGTAGTTTTAAGTTTCTTAATGATTTCAGTTTGCAGCCATGATTTACATTACTTTTAACGTTTGCTCATTTCTACCACTATCTTCAGTTGTTTATAATAAAACCTTTAGCCATTAGCTGATCTGTATTATAGCATCATTTACCTTCACATTCCTTTATTTTAAAAGACTATTGAACACGGTTGTTTTCTATATCCCAGATAATATACACCAAGTCTGTAACTCTTCAATTTACCTTTTGAAACCTTCCAATGATGTGGGAAATCTATCCCATGTTTGTAGATGACTTTCTGTTTTAACAGGTCCAAAGTCAATCCATGTAAAGTAGAAGCTATTCCTGTGTTGATTATGTAAGTAGAAGCTATTGTAGCAATGATTATGTTGATCTAAAATTGGTCTCCTACCCTTTCTGCAAAGAGTGTCATACCAATACATACTATAATGCCTTTGGGAAACAATCGGGCATTTAGTGCAGTATTAATAATAAGCGATGGTTTTATTTTCTAATTTTTTTTTTATTTAACTAGGTGCTTTGGATGTGCACGTACACTTGGACTTTGTCATACTCTCAACTCATTAGGGAAGTGCTCAGATCAGCAAAGTGTAAACTGCAAGAACTGTTTTAAAATTAGTTTAATGTTTTTGTTTGCATTTGCTAGTTAGCATAATGCAGCTCTAGGTTTACAGGTTCATAGATGCATACTAGGCTAACATTCGCTAGGGCCAATATATTTATTCATTTATTTATTTAACATTTGTTGACCAGGCTATTCCAACTGGGTACATGTCCATTTTCAGTAGAGGCCCGGGGAGATAAACTCCATATTAAGCTAATAGGACAGCAAAATCTCAAAAAATATTTCAATACATTATTCATGAAGATTTTCATCAAAGAACTTAATGTTGCAGAAAGTGAGCAATACAGTACTATTTACATGGGAAAGGGTATGACATTCAACAAAACGTATGTTAGGAAAGAAAGTACAGATTGAAATGAAGTATTCAGGTTGTCTTAAAAATATAACTCTAAAAAAACAAGAGAGTTTGAAAATATACACTTAAACAAATATTACACTCATAGTAAAAAGATAGTTTGGTCTGTATACATGGTGGAAGACTTTTGCTCACAGCAGAAAGAATGTACAAAGAACATAGTCAGTGATATTTCCCTGGGGGTAGGAGACTAAAAAGGGAGTAAGGGAAGGATTACGATTACCACACTCTGGGTTTTAGGTGAGAGGTATACAGTAATGTTCTACTGGGGAGTGTTAGTCAGGGTTGGTACATGGGCATAGCCATTGTGTTTTTAGGAGGCTTTTTAGTTGCTTTTTGAAGAGTGCTAATGATGACAGAGATGGAAGTTTGCTGGGAAGCCTGTTCCAAATCTTCCCCACAGAATTTGAGAAGAGAAAGTCACCTGCTTTGTTGTGGGATTTCTGGATGGTAACCAGCAGTTTATTTGCTGAGCGAAGAGTAGTAAGATTTATGTAGGGGGAGATGAGGCTACTGAGAATAGGAGTATTACTAGGATGGTACAGAATCTTATGGGTGATGGTAAGGTGTTGAAATTCTAGCTGATTTTGCAGTTCTAGCCATCCTAGATGTTTGAGATTTAGACAATGGTGAGTTCTAAATGGGGAGCCAGTAGCAAATCTGGCAATATTGTTATAAGAAGTAGTTAGCTTAGTAAGGTTGCTTTTGGAAAGATTAGTATAAATGGGGGAGGCATAAAGGAGGGTAGAGATCAGATGGGTATGGGCAATGGCAGTTTTGGCTTTGGGGATGAGGAAAGGTTTTATCCTATACAAAGAACCACATTTTCTGTTAATAATAAGCCTAGCCACTTTCATTCCATATATTCAAAACTTCATAAGAACTGAGAAACTCACCATGAGCTAATATTATATAATACAATTAATTAAAAAATAACCAATCATTAGCAATTTATGTGCATAATCAGTTAATCAATACAAAAATCAGTTAAAAAGACACACTGCAAATTCATACCAAATAACATATGAATACATCCATTCAAAAAGTATAGATAAACATTATGATTGCAATAAAATCCTTCTTTATGTGAATATTAGTGAATGGTAGTAAAATATTATATAGTTTAAAATAATATATAAAAGAACCTAATTAAGAAAGTTATTACCTTGCTGCCATCAGCTTCCATAAGCTGGTTAAAGAGACAGCGTTGTTTAAATCTGGCTTCTCACTTATGTTCAATTGCACCTGCTGTAATATCTCCCTATAGTCTAAGATATACTCCCAAGGGCCACCCCTTGGGTTCTTAGTCACTTCTTCTAAAGTTAAAAAAAATATATTTTTTAATCCCTACACAAATAACACTATGCCTATATAAAACGTTTGTCTCCTTTTTATGATTAACATCATAACAATGTTCATAAATCCTTTTTTGGAGAGATTGCTCAGTTTTTCTCACATAAAATGAATAACACAAATTACAAAGGGCCAAATAAAACAACTCCCAGGGTTTTACAGTTAAACTTTTGATGGTAACAGAATGTATAATCTATACTAGGCTGTCTTATAACACCCACTTCATAAATAAAGCTGCATTGTCTGTAGCCTCCACATTTCCTAGTGCCTTTTGTTAAACCACTGCTACTGTCTGTGCCATCATGCGTACCTTTTTCAAGCTTTCTTCCAAATTATTATGCCTCTTAAAGCCAAGCAGAGGTTGGTCACCCACTTTCTCTTTTAACTCTAAGTCACTTTCAAATACGTTATCATTACCCCTGATAAGTTTGTTTTATGGCATTACTCTCAAAACCAAATTTAAACATGCTATTTACAAAAGCAATATTCAAATGTGCATCCTTATTGTCTTTTGTATCATTAGAGAGAACCTTACTTAGAAGGGGATACTATTTTTCATTTCTCCCTCCAATAATTCCATTATGAATATCATTCAAAATATATTAAGGATATCCTCTTCCAGTACACATATGCTTCAAAGTTATTCTGCAAATCATTGTCATTGGAAAGAATTCTTGCTAAGCACACCATTTGACCTTTTACCAAACCTCTTTTCTGCTTGAACGGGTTGCAACTGTTAAAATGTAGGTAACTGCTGGATAAGGTGGGCTGTCTATACAACTTGGATTTAAATTCTTGCAAATGAAAACCTTTAATTAATACTACACCCAAATAATTGTTACAATGCCCAGAAAAATTATAAGTGAACTTTAAAAACCTATTAGTACTATTGATGTGTATAATAAACTCCTTTAAGGAATCTTCTTCATCACTCCACACAATAAAAATATCATCCAAAAATCTCAAATTTATAATTAAATATTGATTGTATTGGGAGGAAAATACATACACCTGCTTCCAGTACCACATTATAATTTCTGTGTAGAGTACAGCACTGATGGCTCGCATGGCGACACCACTTATTTGCTTAAAATATTCTCCTTTGAAAAACACTAAATTATTATTCAAAATAATTTCCATAAAATCACTGATAGTGTTCACTTTCTCTTTAGCCAAACTACTATTTTGCCTAAAAACTCTCTAAACCACTCTATTCCTATATCATGCAGAGTACAGGAGAACAAATCCCTAACAGCTAAAGTAACTTAGACCAATCATCATAAAAAACTCAGCATTAATACTACCTAAAACGTCCCAAGAATCCTTGAAGATATACTTATATAGGGGGCCTCAGACTTTTTACTCTCCTGTCAGTATAAATAGCTTAGATGCACCTTACAACCACCAGCTGCTAGAATGGGTCGAAAGGGCGGATCATTAATGCACTTGTGCACTTTATGAATGCCGAATATATTAGGAACTCCAGGAAAATCAACCTTAAGAAATTTATAACTGTAATGATCAATCACCCCTTCCATCTACAAGTTCTATAGAAAAAACATCTATTTGCCATAAGCTACATTTATCTCATTTTTTTTTATACGCTAAGATATTGTTGTTCATTGCAAAGTAAAACAAACATCTTACTAGAATAATCTATGGCATTCATAAACACAACTCCCCATCCTTTATCAGGCTTCATGAGTCTAACCTCCTTATTGTTCACAAATTCTCTCATAAGAACAAGCTCTTCTCTAGTTAAATTACATTGCTGCTTATACTTGTTCTGTGAATACTATTTGCGGATGTCACTCATATACTTTATCTCAAATAAACTTTTGAACGAAAGTACTTTTCCTAATAAATTGAAGAGCACATATTGAAGTGGAAGAATTGCTGCCATATGAAAGCATAATATTAATGTTTAACTTCCTAACATATAATTTTAAATCAAGAAGAATTTCTCCTAAACCATCCTCTGAGTAGGAAAAAGAACATAAATCATTTGCCAAAAAGAAAAAAAAAGTGCCTATCATCAATTTCCAAGTTAATATAATTAAATATTTTTAATCTACTGGAAATTGTTACAATATTCCTACTAGCTATACCATCTTTTGAAAAACATTCTGAAACTGGGGGTGGGGGTGGGGTTAACTGCGTCACCCTGGAATTCAGTATCGGAGGCTAGTATCTCCTCCAGCCCTTGTTCTTGCCCCTTCTGGGGGAACTTTCCAAATGGTTTCCCATAGCTGGAGCTTGCTCTAAAGTTACCATCTGAGCTAAGCTATCCACTTAGATCTCCTGGGGTGGAGGGGGACTGTGGGCCATCTATTAAAAAACTCATTTTATAATTGTTTGCATCAATTCTAAGTTCACCATCCATACCTTGTGGCTTAGCACCATTGTAAGGTTTGGTTAATAAGTATGCAGTATTACTAGCATAATCCTTTTCATTCCTAACCTTCTTTTTAGATTTTTCAGACATGCAAATCATAAATGACCTTATCAGTATTTTCAAAAACTTAGAATACTTGAAATTGTTTACATCAAACAATAAATCCTCTTTCAACTTTTATCAATCTCCTGTATTTTACCATACAGCTTTTCCATTTGAACTTCATTATCCTTAATAATTGAATTCATGATGGGAAAACCACAGTTATCAAAATTGTAATCAGTTTATTGTAAATGACAGTTCCCTCTCACACTCCATTGGGAAACTTCCACAGCCTGAGCCCTTTCAGTACCCTATGGCATGCAAGACACTCCTTTAAAAAAACATTATTAACCTGTAAACTTTTGTATTTGGTCAGCTTTTTTCACACAACAAGCCTAAAACAGCTTCAAAATCATAGTACTGTTTTGAACAGTCATATTGCAGTCAAAACCACAAAAGGAGCTAGCTAACCATGAATCTAAATTAAAAGCCTCCATACCAACAGATGCATCAGTCCTAAAACCCTAAAGCGACAGCATCGTTTAACCCTGTAGGTACAACTGAATGCAAGTGAGAAGCCAGGGTTAAATGAAGCTGTCTCTTTAACCAGCTTGTTGAAGTTGAGGGCAACAAAGTTATAACTTCCTTAATTAGGTTCCTTTATATATCATTTTATACTATATACTATTTTATTACCATTCACCAATATTTGTATAAGCATTTGTGTTGCAATTTTAATGTTTATCCATATCTTTTGAATGTATGCATTCATATGTTATTTGGTATGTTTGTAATTTGAATTTTCAATTGTTTTTTGCATTGATTAATTTATTATGCAAATAGATTGCTGATGATTGGTTCTTTTCGTAATTAATTGTATTATATAACATTAGCTCAAGATGAATTTCTTAGTTTTGATGAAGTCCCGAATATATGGGATGAAAGCACTTAACTTTTTAACTAATAAATCTGTTTCTGCAACAACTGGAGTTTCTCGTCTGGTTTGAGCCAAGTTGTTATTGCGTGGTTATTACCTTTGCAAGGAAGTCCAGCAGATTCCGTAGGCATGACCTTCCTTTGAAAAAGCCAAAGTGGAATGGATCCAGTGTCTGGAGGTCTCCTATGTCCTTGTTGATAATTTCCATGATAATTCTTTACATGACTTTGCAAATAAGACTAGTCAGACTAATGTGTCTACAGTTTCCGGGATGTGTTGAGAGTCCTCCCTTATGAAGGGGGATGACCGTTGCAGTCCTTCATTCACATGGCACAAAGCCTGTTTTAAGACTATAGTTAAATAATGATTCCAGGGGTCCTAATAATGTATATTTTAGACTATTCTGGAGGCATCCAGGGATTTTATTGGGGTCCACTGAGGCTGAGTTCTTGACTTTAGTGAGTGTGGTCAATACATGCTCCCTAGTTATAACTGGAAGGGTTATGTTTGACAGCATTTTTGAGAGCATAGTTGGGGGTGAGGGGGGGGGGGTAAAGATGGAACTGAATCTGTCCACTAACAGGTTTGCTATATCACCAGGCTCGGTGAATGTGACACCATTGACCACCAGTTCACCACATTACTGTGTGCTGCCATTGAGGCTTTTGACATAGCTATAGAAGGCCTTATGGTTATCTTTTACTTGGGAGGTTATCTTAACCTCAAAGCTGGCTTTGCTTGACCTAATTAGCCCTCTTTGTTGCCTATTTACTTTGATGAGAGAGTTTCTATTTTTTATAGGAATTATTCTTCCTGATTTTTGACATATATTTTTCCTTTTATTGTATATCCTGTTTAGTTTGGGATGCCACCAGGGTAGTTTGTTTCTATGGCTATTCCTGGGCTTATTTCTGGTAGGTACAGCAACCTTTATGTAGATATTGACGTGGTTGTAAAGAGTTTCTGAAAGCACTTCAGCATAGGCGTCTGTGTTCTCTGGTTTTGGAGGGGCATTGAATTTTGACAATCCATCACTTAATAAAAGGTACTTCACCTTGGAATAGTTTCTAACTGTTACTGCTTTTAGTGGGATTATGGAGTTGATTTTGATTTCTATGGAGACAGCTTTATGGTTGGAACTTACCAGGGAGGATGAGATATATGGGGGGGGGGTGTGCAGCATTTGCCCATATTTATAAGCATGAGGTCCAGTATGTTGGATCATCTAGTGGGTGCGTTCAATATTTGGTCAAGGGTGTTTGTATTTACAAAGTCTAGGTAAATCTATGTGAATGTATATTTGAGGCTGTGTAAGATTCCCAGTCTACAGAGTGGTAATTAAACTTTCCCATGAGTAGGTGTCAAGTTGGATGGTAAGTGTCTCCAGTAGGTCCAAGTATGCATTATGAACTTCCCGTGACCTGTAGCTGGCTAGCATATGGTACAGGATTTTGTCTACGCTAATCTGCACATGGAGGAACTCCAGCACAACATCCTGTTTGACCACCCTAGTGGTATACTTGTTATTGATGTATATTAAGACATCTCGTTCTTCAACCTTTTCTGTGCAGCTGCTGGTCTAAATGTGTGGAAGGTACTGAAACCTTACACTGCAGGGGTACTCTCTGCCACTTTAAACCATGTCTTGGTAACCGCACATATGTCTATATTCTCAAGTATGAGGAAGCCTTAGAGGGAGTGTAGTTTTTCTGTTTGGGCTTCTGGCATTGAACAGTGAAACCCTGAGGTTCATTTGAGTTGCTTTGCTATATCAGTAGGTTTGTTAATTTAGCAATGCCTAAAAAAGGCACTATGTGGTGGCTAATGTTTTAGCCAGTGTTCGAAAGCCTATAGGGAGAGGTACAGACCATCCTTGGCAATGCAACATTGGCTTTTAACCATATCCTCTCAACCTTACAAATATTGGATTCCCTTATAATGACACCAGAAAGACAGCCAGTTGTTGAAATCAATAATTTTTTGCTTGTACTGTGGCGCCATCCTCGTTGATGGTAATGCCACTCAGTGCCAGGGTCATACCAGCATGAGACACATATTTGATTCACAATGCATCTCTTGATATAGTCCAGGAAGGTACATCTCAGGCCATTTGCACCTACATGGACTCTTATGAAATCATACTGGTACCTGTGATGTAATGACTCGTGTATATGCATGATTTAGCAGATTCTAGCTCCAGATGAGCACCTCCCTGTTATCTTCTCCTTGTTCAGCCTGGTTAGAGGGGCATCAGTGCATCTTACAATGGAGTCCCCAGTGAAGAGAGTCCTGGGAAGTGTGCTTGCTTTATGGGCTTGTGTTAGGTGTTGTTTTGTCTGCGTGCCTTTGGGCTTACTGGGATGTAGCTTTGACAACAGGTGATCTAGGTAATCTTTGTTGTTTAGGAAGATTGCTTTTAAGTGCTTCAGCATACATTAATCTATGTGTATGTTGTAGACTATATGATGTGGATGTTATGTGTGTGGTTTTGACAACCTGATGGGCACTTGTTTTTCCTGTGTTATTTCACACTTTAAATTCAACAAGTAGAATTGCTTGTAAAAGGTATCTGTTTGTATTTTAAACCCTGCTGACCCACAGTAGTGTAGTTTAATTTACAGTGATGGCAGAGCTGTGTACTCCTGTAAGATTTTGAGCCTTAGTCATTTACTATTGCAAGTTTTACATGAACAGTGTTACTGGTAAATTGCTGCATAGTCTGGTGCCTTAAACTGTAGTAGAAGGTCAATAGTGAAATAATTGTCTCTGCTTCAGTTTGTGCCTCCAGTTTTATCGTGTAATTATACATCTCGCATACTGAGTCTGCATCTCTAAGGATTAAGTGGTTGCCAGTAAACATGAGACAATTGTTTCATTGCTGGCTACATGGAAGTTGGGGAATTGCATATTCATACTGTCCAATCCTTTCTTTGATTTGTGAGCTACAAGGGGTGGTTTATTGGGGTTAAAAGGCTATTAAGGGCATTTTATCTGAGCAGATTATGCTGAACAGTACTAAATTCTACCACCTTTAATGTTTACACAATAATGAATTCAACTAAATGTATAGCTATTGGTACTTGACTCCCAACTAGCTGCTCTAAGCTTATTGGCTCACAAGGTATTTGTGCTATATTGCTGCTGTAAAAGGTAAAGATTTATGAACCATTCTTTGTGTTTGCTTCTATACAGGGCACTGCTAACCCATGGAAACACACAAAATTTCTAGCAGCACAGAAAAAAATGAAAACTAACTAATGAGCCCTATGGTCAATACATTTACTACACCATGAGTCCTTTAGTGTATTTCAGGTAGATCAGGCAAATGCCTTCTGCCACAATATGAAGAAACCCAGTCCTCCTAATGTAAAAAAAACACAGTAGAAGAGACCCACAAGTGCAATGCCACCACAAACCACTTAAACTTCTAGCTGGAAATCCCTTGCTGAGTGCAATTTCAAGGCAGTCTTACAGCAGTAGCAGTGCAAGGAAGAGCAATTTTTTACTAGAATAAAAAATCACTGTAATGCGCCCATACAAGTAGGAAACAGTACTGCAATCACTCAAAATAACTTAAGTGTGATGCAATCAAAGGAACTTAACTTTGCCTGGATGGCACTGGATACAAGTAAAATGCTGCTTGAATGTAGGTAGGTCACCAAGCTTTGTCGAGCTCCCGGAAACTGACCAGGATACAATATGTAGTAAAGGAGGTTTACTCAAAAGCAATGCTGGTTTGCAGGGTGGGCATTCAGTATCATGGATCTGTGGAAAGCAAATAGCTTATATAATAGTCAGTAGCAATGACAGAGGGTAGGGAGGAACTTTGGAAATCAGATTATCATAAGGGGTGGAGGCTACAGACACAGCCTTATTATAAACAACACCACAGTAAGGGTGAGAGGGTTAGTGAAAACCAACCGGGCTAGCTAGGGAGACATTCTGTCAAATAAAGGCAATATTGGAGCTCTTTCAAAAACTTTAAAATACTTTAATTCTCTCTCTCTCTCTCTTTCCATTTTTTGAAAATCTAGTTACTTACTGTTCCACATCTTTGCAGGTCTTGGATAAAAGACACTGGGTGGGGTAGGGGGTAGCTGTTTGCTTGAAATAAGAGCTAGCTAGAGAGTTATCCAGTCAAATAAAGGCAGCATTGGACTGCTTTCAGAAACTTTAGCTTAATGTGTTAGTGGGGGATGGGGCAGACACAGAATGCATCTTTACACAGGTAAAGGATAAACAGAATGTAAATAAGTGAAGCACAGACTGGAGCAGAGACAATTCTTTCACTATTGACTTTCTATTACAGTTTAAGGCACTAGAATATGCAGAAATTTACCAGTAAAACTGTTCATGACAAAAACACAAAAATAAATGACATTGCTCAAAATCTCACAGTAGTGCGCACCTCTGTCACCACTGACTATGGGTCCACAGGGTTCAAAATATAAATGGATACCTTTTGCAAGTAATTCTACTTGTGGAAATAAAGCTGAGGAATAACAGAAAAACAATATTCCCACAACTGTTAATAAACAAGACTAATGTCCCACAACTAGCTTAAAAATGCAAACAGATGGGACAGAGCAGAAAAGTACAAAGAATTATTACCATGTCACTAAGTGCAACTCAAATATTTAAACAGAATTGAAATAAAATAATTTAATTATCTCTTTTTCTTTCTTTTTTTGAAAAGTTACTCACAGTAGCACCTCTCCAAGACGTAGATAAAAGACAGATTTATATTTTCTTAGAGTGCTGCGACTCACTGTACCAATGACTCCTTATTTCAAATAATTGATCAGAGTACAGTAGTTTTTGTAGGATACAGAAGCAGACGAAGTCCATTAATTAGAATATCGGATTTTGCTTTTTCAGAGTCACTATTCAGGAGACCAGAGTAATACAATTACAGAATTAACACTCATTGTCTAAATCTGAGCTACATGCAGTACTCTGATTAATGGTCTTTTGAAACTGCAGTGGGAATCATACACCAGCAAATATCATTGATACTCAAAGCATGAGCCATGGCACATTCAGAACAAACATTTATTACATAAAAGAAAACATAACTTCTCTTGTTCTTAGAAGATTGTCTGGAATTTTACAGTTAAGCAGCATCATAAGACACTTTCCACACAGAGCAGTCACACAGAATTAATTTTCACAGCAACTACATGCGTGTAACATGACTATGAAACTGTGCCATTGTAATAACATACACATTTTTGTTCAGAAACCAATGAACAAATAGCAGTTACCTCATATGTTTGCTGAAATACAGAGAAGGCTAAGACACAGAGGGGGGGGGCATGATCAGGCTAATTTCTGCATGTCTGCCTGCCATTTTCACAGGGAAACTGTGGACTTTTTAAGACCACAGTCAGTCCTTGTAATGTAGGAGCTGTTATAGTGATGATGTTCATGGGGAAAGGGACAGATACAATTGGGTATAGTAGTTTGGGTATGCAGTCATTTAGCTGACTTGCATTTCATTTGCTTATTTTTATTTAAATATTTATAAACTGGATAGGATAAATAGCATCGGACTCTTTTTCAGCCATGGCCCAGGCAAGAGGCAAAAGTGTACAGCAGTACTACATAAAATTACAGTGCAAAATAATATGACTAGTAACAGCAAATTAATGGAGAATAATTAATAGTACATAATAGCAGTGCCACGAGAAATATTGCAAAGGAGTTATAATCACAGCTTAAACAAATATTGGTAACATGAATTCAGTTAAAAGCTTAGGTTCCTGTAGGAGCTGGCCACAGATGAAGTGTGTGAACAGCTGCTGAGTTGCCCATCCTTGGGGGGGAGATGCATCTATAGCTTGCTCTAACAGTAACGCCTAGCAGACTCACTAAATGTCACACCTAATGGTCTCTGAGGCTGCCTAATCCACACTGTCAAAGTGAAGTAGCATTAGATTCTGGGGGAATGCAGTATGTGAAGGTATCTTCAGGAGGCAACAGTAGATCTTTGAGGAACTGCCGAGACACTAAATTGTCTGCATAGCTGTGCATCTATCTATCTGTCTGCCTATCTGTGTGTTTATTTATTAACATTCATTTAACAGGAAGGTCCAACTGAGCCATACATACCCATTTTCAATGGGAGCCCTTGGAAAAAAGCTCGAATGACATAAAAATGCATGGTTTAGGTGTACAAACGACATAAAATACACATGCTACATGACATATAAAATACTTTTATGTTTCAGAATGTCTAAATGCTGAATAGAAAATATCAACAAAAATGTTTTGAACATTCATATTACCAAAATTCAGAAATAATAAAAGATCACAAAAGGAAAATAATTTCCTTTTGCAGTCTTTACACTAAAACATCCCATAGCATTAAGTCTTAATTTGTGTGAATAGTGGCAGTGTTATGGATAGGGTTTTTGTAAAGCAAGGTTGGAGATAAGGTTATCAAGTATTGTTAAGGTGTGTCAGGGTGGTGGTGGTGGGGGGGGGTGTCATCAACATTCCCACTTTCACCTTTTCTATGAAGTGTGATCAGCTCATAGGTAAACCATGGCACATGTGCTTTTAGGGAGACTGGACAAACATGACTTATTATCCAAAGTTCAAAAGCTGACAAAGCCCTCCCACCCACCCACTCAACTTACTACTGCATGCTAAGCCTAACCCTGCCCCTAACATTAGGGCTGCACCTTCCCTTAGAAAAATCTTTCCATAACACTACCAATATTCAGGCAAACCATGTCCTATGGTATTGTGATGGTTTAAAGCTTTTCTTTTGTTTTATTTTATTGTATTTTTGTGTAACGTTATGGCAGGAATATTGTGTTTGTTTTTGCAATTAATTTAATGTCTGCTTTGGGTGTGAGTTGTCAGTTGAGGTCAGCATTTTGATGTGTCTACATTATGAACTGTTTGTATTTTGTTGTCTATTTTAAAAAACATATGTATATATGTGCTGCATATGTACGTTACAGAGAGTGTGAGGGTACAATGGGGTTTGTCCCTCTGCAAAAAAGCTTTTAGTAAATAACCATTTGAAATGAAAGGATCCACTAGAGTAAATCCTGAAAAATGGAGACTATATGTCCGTAAAAATGTATGTACATATACTAAGCCCAAGATGGCCATTTCCCAGAATATTCCCTTTTCCCTGAGATATGGTGATCTTGGAGTTGGTATATGTAAGTTCAGGGGGTTCAGGGGAGCTTGATACCCTACAAAAAAGAAGGTTAAAAAAGAGTAATGTTTGAGATTCGTATTTCTCTTGTAGATTCAGTCTTTTTTTTTCGACTGGTCAGAATTCAGTATTTAGATTGCTAACTTTTCTCTATGTAGCACTTTTGGAGATATAATTAGTAGGGGATCTGGGGTGTGCAGGGGGATTTGCCTCCCTACAAAACAGTTAGTTTTACTTTTTTAGGCATCAGTGATGTTAGATTTGATCTAAAATGATCGCTGTTTGAAAAATTTGGTGCATGTACTGAATTTGATTAGTGGCTCAAGTTTAGGAAGCGCCATGTAGAGGAGACTGAGCTGCTATCATTAGCTCACTCTGGAAGTAGGTGGGTGCTTCTTGTCTGCTGTTCCTTACCAGCAAGTGGAGACTTACAGGCACTGAAAAGGTACAACAGTGAATAAAATGTTCATTGTAGTACCAAACTGTTGTCATAATATGTATGGAAACATGCACATCCAGGGGAGGGCATTGTAATCTAATCCATTGTAGTACAACAAGAACTTGCCTCACCTACCTATGGGTAGGGTTCTAGCTGTATAAGTGCTCACATCAGCCATGCCAGGGGTTGGGCTTTAAGCCATTAGAAATACACTCCTATCCTGAACCATTTGATAGAAGTGAGGGAACAAACTTACTTCCATGGCTGCCTGAATGACAGCTCCTCCAGTCAGCTCCCAATTCGTTGTGAGAATCCTCAGTGGGGAAGGACCAAATGGGCTCAGGTGTGCTAGCATGAAGCTTGATATTCAGCAAGAACAGAAGAGAAAAAACACCCCAAAAAATGTCAAAGAGTCAGCTGGTGATGTTCCTAGTCCAAAAGTAGTAAGTGGTGATTGCTATTCTATAAAGTTCCCAAAGAAAAAGGGATCCAATGTGACATAATCTGCTGGAGTTAACATCTGCAGAAGCCAGTCACAGTGGCGCTGCTGGAGTTAACATCTGCAGAAGCCAGTCACAGTGGTGCTGCTGGAGTTAATATCTGCAGAAGCCAGTCACAGTGGCGCTGCTGGAGTTAACATCTGCAGAAGCCAGTCACAGTGGCGCTGCTGGAGTTAACATCTGCAGAAGCCATTCACAGTGGCGCTGCTGGAGTTAACATCTGCAGAAGCCATTCACAGTGGCGCTGCTGCAGTTAACATCTGCAGAAGCCAGTCACAGTGGCGCTGCTGGAGTTAACATCTGCAGAAGCCAGTCACAGTGGCGCTGCTGGAGTTAACATCTGCAGAAGCCATTCACAGTGGCGCTGCTGGAGTTAACATCTGCAGAAGCCAGTCACAGTGGCGCTGCTGGAGTTAACATCTGCAGAAGCCATTCACAGTGGCGCTGCTGGAGTTAACATTCGCACAGCTGATTGGCTCTGACATAAATCCACTGACATTCCACATACTAATTGTCTCAGGACTCTGATCCCATAGACCGAGATGACTATGTGTCTGTAATAGAATGGTAGATGAATTTGAAATGAATCAACAGCTGGCGTAGATATGTTGTACAAATTAAAATGGTGGTTATACATGTAAAAGGGTATGGCATTTGAGTATTATGTATACACCTGTGCATCTTGTAAAGTGAGAAGGCTGTACATGTTTAGATGCTAAAGGCAGTACTGTAGTAGTGAAAAGAAAAATAATATTTTCAACCCGTTTTCAAAGTGAAGTTTTAATTAAGTAACTCTAAATCACATAATGTCAGAAAAATGTGAATTAAATAATCAGTTAGAAATAGATTTACCTCTACATTCAGACAAGGGTTGAATTCTGTTGCAGTACCGTGACATCTGCCATTCTGTCCCATTGGGAGTGCATGTAGCAGAAATAAGAGAAGCGTAGAGTAAACTGATATAGTCTCCTAAATTGTATATTACAAAACATAATATTTATGTTAGTTTACTTTTTGGTTAGTGCTTATCTAAATTGTAAACATACCCCATGATCCCACTCTGAAAGACCCCTTGTATGTTTAAACAAAATGATTTTGTCTAAGTTGCTTGTTATATAGTTTTGACTGCCAGGTACTTTGGTTTCCAGTTGTTAATGCTGCTGAGTAAACCTTGTATTAGTCAAATAAGGGGTTGCAGTCCCTTCCAAGCCCACCATTGTGAAACAGTATGCCATCCTATTTCACTGTATGAGAGAAAGCTATGAAGTGATTTAGTGTATGTGTGTATGTGTGTGTCTGTGTGACTGATTTGATGAGGATCGATGCCAAGCCATGAAAGAAGCATTTATGTTTCAGAATATACTGGAGATGATTAAGTAAGCACTGCTGGAGATAATCCATCTTGTCTATTTCAGACATAATGTGTCAGAGCTTGATGAGAACTGGGGGCCAAACTGAGGGGGGGTGACTGACATACTGAAAGAGGAATGGATATTATGTCTAGAGAGTCAGATCCCCCTACATCTTATGTCCCTACATATTGTTAACAATAGAGCTAAAAATGTATATCTTCATGCATGTGTTTTTAAGTTTCTATTTGCTAAGAAACCATTTTACACTCAGTAATGCATAATCATTTGTGACCTGCTAAAGAACGAAGACAAAACAGTTTTGCGTTAAATGTAGTGCACACCAGCTGAAAGTGCGGAAGTGAGTTTCTAAATGAGAACCTAAGCAGAATACTGCGCACCGGAATAACTTAAATGCAAGTAAAGCAACAAGGAGAGTAAAATATTTCAGGCAATGGGTACAATAATAAATGTGTAAGGCATTGCAGAAAACTATAATGTAGTGGGAAAATGATGAAGCTCAAACAAAAGTAAATTACAGAAGCATCCCTCCTGTATGGCACTGTCTCTATGAAGATTTCTGTTAAGCACTGTACTACTTAGTATGCCAATATAAAATGTAATTATCTGTTTTACATGTGTACCTTCCAAATCCAAGTGCTGCAAGCTGGGGAGCACAGCAAATTCAGCTTAGTGATCTCCACAGACATACCTCTCTGCAGGTGGAAGATTACTTATATAAGTGATTATACAGGACCCTGGAAAAGTCAAATAGAATTCACCTTTATTATTACTTCAGTAAATGAAGATGTGCTTGCTAGGAAATTATGTTGTAGGTAAATATTTATGGTTGGTTTCTCCTCTGCTGATCTCCAGAATTTCCAGGTCCTCCCAGACCTTCCCCCCTTACCAGGTGCACAGCAGCATTCCACCCCTAATTTGGCTTGATAGCTGTGGTGGGGAGGCTGGGTAATACCCATTTCTATTTGTGGGCATAACAGTCCTGGTGAACATAGGTGAAGAGGAAGCCTAACTATGACAGTAATGCACTGTCTTCCATTTCTACCATGCTTTTTCATGGCCTCTAACAACTACGTTAGTAGTTTCCCTGAGTGTATCTTGGCCTCATCTTCAGGAGCTTGGCACTCATCTTACCCCCAGGGTTGTAGAACTGACCTTTGGATGCTACCTCCCTGCCAAATACATTTTTCCCTAGGCCAGTAGCTGAACCCAGGAAATCAGCAGCATGGATTTGTTTGTTCCTGTACCAGCAGGCCATAGAGGTCATAGCAGTTATTGCGGTAACTGTAAAGGATAAAGTGTCTGTGGTCCACACCTTGTATGAAATGCAGTTGTGTTTATTGCATAAGAGGTCATCTGCTTGCCATTATCTGTGAGTTATATTATAAGTGACAATGTGGTTCAGTCCCAGGCTGGGTGCCTTCTGTGTGGAGTTTGCCTCCCCTTCACATGTCTGTTTGGACATTATTAAGGGGTTATGCAGGAGTCTAAAGTTATCACCTACATTTCTAAGCTATGCAGATAGGTAAATTGATGATCCTGTAAAATACATCTGGGTGTGTGTATGGTGTGGGGTCAAGTGTGTGTTTTTATGTCTTATGATAGATTGGCTTCCCATTAAGAAGTAGTTGCCTGCTTCATGCTGCTTGCAAAGAAAGGCTCAACCCCCCCCCTCCCCCAAATCCTGAACTGTATAAAGCAGATTTCAGAAAAAGAATAAATGAGTATCATTTAAACTTGGTCATTTTCATTTGCTTGATCATTTAGATTTTTGTCAGAGAGGAGAAAGAATTGTTCATTGTTGTGAAAACATGAATGTTTTTGCTAGTGAGCATTGCATTTGTGTTAACTGAATTTAAACAGTACAGCATAACTTGACATACGATTGCCAAAGTAAGAAAAGAGGGAGGCATTTGAAGTCTCCCTTAAGAACATAATTCAATTGTCAAGATTAAAAGGAGAACCTTAATGGTAGTTAAACAGCCTTGTCTGAAATGTCTAAGGCTTATGTACTGGAATTCTGAGGACCATAATTATGTTCCACAGAATACCAGAACAACAAGTTTGCATGTGTGGGAATACATACTATTTCAGAGGTTTTGATGTCTTCGGGTATTCCTGTTATTATTATTCTGAGATACAGTTATCTAATATTTAATATTGATATGACTATCAGGAGTTTGACGGCAAAGCCCTACATGTCAGGAAGTGTACTGGAATGAAATCCCTCATGTAAAAACACTTGAATAATGTAGCAGTGAGTCTATTTATTTTTTGCTTGAATCGCAAATAATGACTTTTGACTTATTCAGGACCCTAACTGTCAAGTCTTACTGTCATGATTGGGATCCATGTACAAAGATTAAAAAAAGTATGGGACAGTTGATGGATCCCTGGATAGATACCTACAAATGCTGTTGTGCTTATGTCTTGTGAAGGTTGCCTTTTTCAAGTCAGCTGAGCGGACACAAGTGTGAGTTAAGTGTAGAACCAGAAGAGGAGCTTGACTTGTATCCAAGTGTGACTGAAATTCTCAGGAGAGTTTATGTTTGGTTAAGACAAAATAAGCTCATAAACCTGATGAAGACAACTGATAAAGATACCAGTATTCCTTACTGAGAAGCAGAGCCGATGTGATAATCATGTTTTATATATCATTATATCCACATAATTTAACACAGATGAAGGTATATTTGCAGATTTGCTTGAATGCAGTTTGGGGGGAAAAAAACATTCTTTACTAACCACCCAGATAAGGGATGAAGGTGTTATGGTGACAATGTCCATCACTGGAGGAGTACCAGATTTGAAACAGGGCAATCTCTTAGCAGCTTTCCAGGGATGTAAAACAATTAAGAGATTGGTTTTATGATAGATCTAATTGTAATCTGGTCAGCAATTTGATTGCCTTCAAGCTCTTGGAAAAAGAAATAGTTAAATGCTCGACTACCCTTAAAAGTAGTACTGCATAAGCCATAACATTTTGCCTGAGATACATTGCTAGGTCAATGAAATGACAAATAAAACTGAAAGAGGTTTGGAAGGCTTGGCAATATTTTTTCATATTAAGGCCATTTTATGTTATTTTATGTTATTTTATTATGAAATTTAACTGGGGAAAGAATTTATACTGGTGGAGGAAGGGACCCAGAAACCTTGTTGGCTATCAGGAATCCAATGTTACATTAAAGAAACTGACAGTTTTAATCTGGAATTCATTGTTACATCACATTTGAGGTGAGATCAGATGAGTTATGGTAAAATGAGCTAAAGGTTTCTGCTTCAAGAAGTCAGCAAAAAGCAGTTTAGACTGATCCAGTTAATATATGTAAATCACCTAAAGTGATATGTTTTATAGAAGAAGATGACTATGCAGGTCCTGGAAGTGGGGTAAAAGGAGATAAACCTTTTGGTGGGAGTAAATGCTGTTGGCAGAATTTTGTATTGACTCAAGAAATTTTAGCTAAAATCCATTTATCAAGAAATTTAGAATCAGGTTGATTCAACATACAATCGATCAGTAAGTACGATCAGTAAGCACGGACTTTTCATTAAAAGAGGATGAGTAACTGGGGTCTTCATTTTCTGCAAGCTGATAGGAAACTACTAGGCTTGCAGTCTAGGGGACCATTGAGAAATCTAGCCCAAATTCCCAGTTACTCCAAAGAAATGTCTAGTTAAATGACTTACTCAAGGTCACATTGGAGGCAAATAAGGGCTGAGGGAATCAAACCCTGTTCCACAAGAATGACAGTTCACAACCTTAACCCTCTACAACAACTGCCAGATCAACTCTCTGTGACAATTGCTAGATCAGGTAATGTTGCACCACTTCTTTCCAGCTGTCAAGCCTACTCTCTATCTGACCATGCTTATTTGTTCCACTGCTCCACGGATACCACCCAGAGCCAATGGGAGATCTGTCCAAGTGGAGGTATTATACATAAAACTCAGAGGGTGCTTTGAGTGCATACTCATACCCCAGCAATGAGAGCATTCTTGCAAAGGTATGCTGCTGCACACTAGCTATGAAGGTTACCTCCCATAAATAGCTTGATGAGTGTACAGTCCAGACCCAGGCTTCCTCTCTGTGCCATCGCCCCACCTCTGAGGGATAAAGGCAATATATATAGCTGTCTCTCCCTCCCCTAGGCTGGACTGGCCATTCTCCTTGCAAGCACCATAAATCACCTGAGCAACTGGTCAAGCTTAGATCTGCATGTTGTAGTTGGAGCTTTATCCCCTGTGCCAGTACTGCTCACTCAGTAAGTGACGTTTTGGTATAACGTTAGCATTATGATTTGTCACACTATTATACAGTAAGGGGTACTGTCACTGAAGAGGTATTTGTAGTCACTTTTGGGAAATACTGTGAGTGTCATCTATGTATATGAAAAAAATATTTTTAAAGTCTCAGTTCCTGTTAGTTCTGAAAGGACCTAGACAAAAACTGAGGTGATGAACTCCTAGGCAGTCATTGATTATAATACTGATCTGGAGTTTGCATAGTGTGTATCTTATTTGGGTTTGACAGGTGTTGGTCTTAACCTATTGCAATAATATGCATTTGCTAGAAGCTGTCAAAGCCAATTACCTTCTTACCTACACACATGGGTGGCAGTTGTACAGATTTGGGTACTGTTTTCCGTCCCATCATCACAATTACCTGCCTCTCAACTACACAGCATTTCAGTGTTCAGTCTAAAGAAGGCAAATCACAGCAAAACAATGCAGTCAGACAAAAATATGGTAATTTCTATGATATAAAAAAATCTGACACAAAACACAAATGGTAATTATGCAGGGGACAACAGCCACTGCAACTCCATATTGAGCCTACAACTGTGCATCTTTGTCAGATATTCATTTTTTTCACTGAGGTTGCATAACACTGGAAATAACCCTAATTGCTGCAGTAATGGGAAAATGGGTTTTGCAGTACTCTTCAAAGTTACATGACCTCAGAATGAGCTTAATTTAGTTGTGAATGTTTGGAGTGCTAGACAGCTTGCTCTGAGGCAGAAACCCTATACTCTTTGCCTGTTTACAAACAGCAGCTTTATCTGCTGCTGTTTCATACTCTGTGACCTCCATTACTGACAGTGTTGGTGTTTTTAGTTAATTACATTTTCATGGCACTGTGATTTAGCAATTCTGATTCAATCTCTGCTGTGTCATACAGCCCAGAGTCTGCCAATTGCTTTGGGCTCTTGAAAAAATACATCATGATGTCTGCATTATTGTTTATCCATTTGAACTGGAAGTTCTGTTGCATTTTTCCTTCACTGTTTTTTTTCTCTCTCTCTACATGTAGCCCATGATATCCTAACAGAACTTTATATATTTCTACAATGTCACACTTTCTTCTTATTTCCTGTACTATAGAATCATAGGACGTTACTAGGCTATTGGCCCTGAGGCCCTTATAAGCCTAGCCAAGAGTTTAGCCTATGTTTAGCCAAGTCAGCACTCGATGCCCCTGTCTAACAGGGACACAGGTGGAATCCCAGGGATGTATTTTCTGTTTCCCATCCAGTTATCCAGGTTGCACTTAAAAAGGGGTAAAGAGGTACTCTGCTTGACATGGAGAGGGTGTCTGTTCCACAGATGGGGGAGTCTCTGGGACACAAATCTGTCCCGCCAACAAGTCCTATTGATATCACAGACCAGGTTGAGGCCACATGTGCAGGTTACTCGAGTGGAGCTTGACTTGCATGTATGCAGCAGTCCCATCAAGGTGGGGTCCAAGATTGCCTTATATTCCAGACAGAGGTCACCTCTGAGGATTTTGTATGAAACTGAATAGAGGAATATGGCTTTTAGCCTATCTGTGTATGATAGATTTTTGAGTCCCTGGATCCCCCTGATGTGGAACCTCTGTGGTCTCTCCAGCTGCTGCATGTGCTTTGCGAGGTCCATGCCGAACTGGGTGTTGTGCTCAATAATGGGCCTTATAGGAGAAGAATACAGGAATATTATGACCTCCTTGTCCCTGGATGAGATACCCTTACTTATGAGGTGGGCCATATAGAAATCTTTCCGTACAACGGAAGTAACATGGTGGTCAAAAGTCATGTTGCTATCGACTTATGAAAAGGTTTAACACCTTTGGTCATTCTTAAAATACTTGTTTTACTCCAGTACTTCATTCTCATCTTAACTTCTAAAGAACACTCTTTTAACCTGTTCTCGGACTCCTCTTTGTCCTCATCTACCTGACTACCTTATATGTGTTACCTTGCATCATGCAGATGTCCACTTTTTGGCTGTTATATACCATCTGTCTTGGATGAACAACTTGTAACCTGAAAATTTACTTGTGATGATAATTTTCATGTTTAAAAATATCACTATCTGGTAGGTATGGTCATAGACTGGATAAATATAATTGGGTTACATGTGCATCCATTTCCAGTATATGGCCATGTCTTATAACACTGATGTTGAAGTAGATGGATACTTTTCACAGAAACTGAGAATAATATGGCACAGATTAAAGATTTATGTGTTAATGTCATATAAAAATGTATTTTGTTCTCAGCATTTAGTTTATCAACAGCTAATTAATGAGAATAACTGGGGCCCAGATGTGTGTTGTACTGGCAGTTAATGGAAGCGATTAAGGCATTCAGATATTAATGAATTGTTTTCTGTACAAAGCTGCAGCTTCAATTCCTTCCACTTCAGTTTATCTACTGTGGGACACTCAGCAAGTCACCTAACTAGGCAGTGTTTCAGGGTCACCCCATTTGTGTCAACGGAGTTCACCCAATTAACATATGTATAAAAATCATGTTCTGTGCATTGGGGAGCATGAATTCATTAGTAATAATACTAATGAGCTTTCAACTAATATTTAAGTATGCTGGCATTTCATTTGTCATGTTCTTAATTTGAACTTCTCGATTATCTCATTTTATACAAAATATCACTTTAACAACTAAAAAAAAAACAAAATGCATATATGTATCATCTCTGTCCCATTGTTTTTTTTTAATATCACTAACATCAATACATATGATGAATCCATTCTAAAAATCTACTCAGTCTAATGTATGTGTTCACGCAACAAGTATGTGTTCCAGTTTTATAAAAAATACACAACAATTAATTTTTCAGGTAAAATTTTGTATCACTACTTCACAAATAATGTAGATTGGTCCCCTAGATGAAGTTCTAGTCTGTTTCAGGATATGATATTCTTTTTTTATGGGACCAAGCTAAATGCAGTGGGATAAAAGTCAATGTCTGTGTCTTTTACTGAAAAATCAGTAGTTAAAAGAGTGTACCAAATTAAGTAATAGTTATGTCATGTAAGTATGTAAATTTCCATGTGAATTTGTGTGTGTGTGTGTGTGTGTGTGTGTGTGTGTGTGTGTGTGTGTGCGTGTGTATATGTGCTTGTGTGTGTGTGTGTGTGTGTGTGTGTGTGTGTGTGTGTGTGTGTGTGTGTGTGTGTGTGTGTGTGTGTGTGTGTGTGTGTGTGTGTGTGTGTGTGTGTGTGTGTGTGTGTGTGTGTGTGTGTGTGTGTGTGTGTGTGTGTGTGTGTGTGTGTGTGTGTGTGTGTGTGTGTGTGTGTGTGTGTGTGTGTGTGTGTGTGTGTGTGTGTGTGTGTGTGTGTGTGTGTGTGTGTGTGTGTGTGTGTGTGTGTGTGTGTGTGTGTGTGTGTGTGTGTGTGTGTGTGTGTGTGTGTGTGTGTGTGTGTGTGTGTGTGTGTGTGTGTGTGTGTGTGTGTGTGTGTGTGTGTGTGTGTGTGTGTGTGTGTGTGTGTGTGTGTGTGTGTGTGTGTGTGTGTGTGTGTGTGTGTGTGTGTGTGTATTACAGTGCAGCAGATGCTTATTCTGTTTGGAAGGCGCAAGACACTTTTTTGATCTCTACTAGAAGCTCACTGATTTTGCTGTGGGTTTGAGGGAGACAAAGTATAACAGGAGTTCTGTGATCTAGACCGACCAGTTAGGAGTAACATTTTATGGCAGTTTCACCAAAATTGAGTCTAAACTTAACACAAAAAAGTCATGGTCACAATTCCATAACAAATATCTTTTTGGACATGAGGCAGCATAGAAATAATCCTAAACTCTGCATTTTAACAAGTCATAGGTTTGTGATTACATACCACCTAATGACATAAGCAGATCTGCTAGTAAATCTAATGTATGTTTAGTGTATTTGCATATGCATATCTGTCTATATCAATCTTATTATCTTTATATTTAACTATCTACGTATAGATACAAGGTCCCTGACTAAAGATCAAATGCTCAAAAGAGTGAATGTTAAAATATTGTACTAACATTGCCAAAAACACAGAAACTTGAACAGTATGGGCTGTTATTATGCAGGGTCATGGTACAGTGGGGATTGGGATTTTCCCCCTTTGCCTACTGTAGTGCAGTCTCAGAGACTGAATAAATAATTACCAGGGGATGTGGATGGTGCAGGGGAGCTTACTTCCCTGAAAAATGTTGTGATTCTGACATAGTGTTCAAGCTTCCGGGTTTTTGGCAACATGGGTTTCATGTTCTAATGTTTTCATCTTTTGAGTGTTCAGTCTTTAGTCAGGGACCCATCTCTCTATCTATATTTAGTTACCAATTGACATTTGTTTATTAAGATAGTCTGTTTGGGTCCAGAGTACCCATTTTCAGCAGAGGCCTGAGGAGAAAAACTCCAAGCCATCAGTTACATAATCAAAGCAAACAAAAGTAATAAAGTTTACATTATACACATTTAGGTAAGAATGGTTACATTATTTAAAAGAAAAAAATGTAAGAAATTACAGCACATTTTAACATTGGTTCAGTGCAAATTAATTTTGTAAAAAAATCAGAACAAAAATGTAAAAAAAATGTAGTCTAAAATAGACATGTAACAGTAGAACATTGAAAAGACAGATGAGTCAAAGATGGCTGATAGTAAGTCAGGTGGTTATGGAAAAGGAATAGTAATAGGAGGAAAATGGAGAAGAGAATTATAATAGGAGATACGTGAAAAGGGTTCAGGACAAATGGTAGAGAATGTTAGGGTGGGAAGTTACAGGTCGGGTTCAGGTAAGTGTGCGATTGTGTGGACATTAGGGTTAGGACGCGGGTTAGGTGAGTTACGGTTAGGGTGCAGGTGAGGTGGGTGTGCGATAGTGACAGACTTTAGGGTTAGGGTTTGGGTTAAGGTAAGTGGATAGATAGTAGTGTATGTAGAGTTTAGTGTAGGGTTAGATGTAGGATTTTAAGTGTTTGTGTGTGGATTGCTGTTTTTCTGGTGTGCTTGTGTTGTGTGTGTGTTTCTTGGAACAGCGATTTTTTTCCCTGGGAAAAAAAATCACTGTTCTAAGACTTCGATGTTTTTGTACTTTGTGGTTAGAAGTTTGAACATATGGTGTTCAAACTTCAGCCGTTTCTGTGAACTGATATAGACCCTGTCTATCTATCTGTATATATATATATATATATATATATATATATATATATATATATATGTAGATGCTATATGTATGTATATGTATATATATATATATATATATATATATATATATATATATATATATATAAAATAAAGATACATATAGATATATAGATATTGAGAAACATGAACGCACACACACATACACACACACACACACACACACACACACACACACACACATACACACACACACACACACACACACACACACACACACACACACACACACACACAGCTATACATGTGTTCAGGTTAGTAGATCGAATGCTGTCTACCAATAGGCCAAATTCTGACTGCTATCAGAAGGAAGAAGTGCGAATAACCAGAATGCCAAAGCATTTGGTTATACTAACTTCTTTTGACATTTGTGATGTGTGTGCTTACAAGTTAGGGTTAGAATAAGGTCTAGGGAAGGAGATAGATGTGATGCTATGTTAGTGTGCTATAAGTTTGCAGTATGTATATGTATGTCTGTGTGTTTGTGTGTATAGCATGTGTGCTTGTCTTGTATAATGGGATTTTTAGGGAAAAGCTGACTGGTGAGGCAATATATATAGGGCTGGGATTAGGTGCAGGAATAGGATACCCTTTCTCATGTTTGCTAACCCCAATTCTAAAGTTACTGTTGTTCCTAGCTCCAACCCTATATACTACCTTACAAAACACCATTTCCAAAAGAGTCCAACTTTGCAGACAATGTCTTTTCAGAAGTTTGAGGTTGAAAGAATCAATATTAATCCCTGGAAGTTATGTTTATTTCATATAAGAATGAAAAATATGTGAAAAAAATAAAAATAAAAACAAAGAAAAGAAAGCACTTTCATCATCTAGCAAGACTGTGGATCCTAGTCTCACATCAGATATTTCATTTAATGTCCAGCACTGACAGATATAAGGGTGCCATCTTTCAGAGGAGACACTAACCAAGGTCCTATCAGCCTGGGTTTGTGGTAGCTGAGGTGAATATAAAAGATTCCACAGCACTTAGAAAAAGGGCAGGGAAAGTTCAGGGTACTCTGGCCAAATGTTCCCTAGTCAGTATGAATACCACCTTAGTTTTCCCGCCAAAAAGAGGATAATGGGTAGTGGGATTAACTGGTCAACAAAAAGAAAAATAAATAAAATAATTAAAATGAACTAAAAATCATAAGGAACTATACAACTAAAAAATCCTAATCTCAAACAGAGAGAAAAACTAGAAGATTACCCATTAGACTATTTTTTTTTATAAAAATAGTGACCAAATTAATAACATTTGTTAACCAATTATACGCACTGGACCGTCCATTTTCAGGGATAACCCAGGAGTAAAGTCAGGTTTGGAGACTTGCTCAGAATGTACAGTAAGTGTATGGAAACTGGATACTCAAACCCAGGACTGCTGTAGGATCTATATTTAGCAACACATAATCTTCAACCTCATTACTGCACTACCTGAAACCGTGTTTGATAGGAATTTAGGTATTTATGCTAAATGAAATGATTATTACTGAGATAACCAAAGGATAGAGAAAAGGAATAATCTGACAAAATTCAAGCCTGCTCCTTTCCTGTCTCTGTGACTTATTCTGACTGTTTCGGATATTTATGAAATGCTGTGCTTGTCGGGTCTTACTACCTACATTTAATGAAATCTCTGCATTCCAGTGTTTGATCATCCAGAAGATCACCGCAGACTTTCTTAATTGCTTTCTGAATGTAATTCTACAAGATGAGTTCAACTAAGAAATTATCTGTGAGAACTAAAGCTGCTGTGAACGTCTAGACACAGTAATGTTCATCATTATTTTTTTTTTTATTTAGTCACAGCTGTCATTGTTTTCTGGGAAGAACTGGTAGAGATCACTACACAGCCTGCAGCTGCCCATGTTTTAAAGCATCATGGGCCGTCATCACAGAGGGTGGTATGACTCTGACAACTTGAATTCTTTTAGCTTTCACAAGCCTTCCATGGCTGCCTGTTTGCATCATAAAGTTTCTGTGGTACTATTAGGAAAATTCCCAAACCTACCATTTAATGTATATTACTTTAAAGAAATGTAAATTAATAATAATAATAATAATAATAATAATAATAATAATAATAATAATAATAATAATAATAATAATAAAACAATAGTTGCCTACCAGTTTTCTTTTTAAAACAGACACTTCAGTGTTTACCAGGACTCAAGGAGATAAAACCTCATTATTTTTGCATCTCAGCTAGAGAACTGCTAATGCATGGGCATCACTTTATTTATGCACTTTCTTGCTGAGGTGTTAGCAAGTGACATTCTTAAGTACACTCCAGAGATCTGACACATTTATTTTCATTGTGGCAAACTCAGTGAGAGATCTTAACTTTTGGCAACTTGAGACTGCTTTTGTGAATTATGCATCACTTTCAAACAACTAATCACAGAGGTTGGCTCCTGTTGTTTATTGTAAAGATGTGCAACGTCTGTGGATTGCATGAGAAATAAAATGTGCTTAACTTTACAAACAAAATTGCTGTTCTGTAGCAAATGTTGGCAATTGTAATACTAATGAAGCACAAGGAAACAGTTTATGCTTTTCTTCAGAAACAAAAACAAAAAGAAAAAAAAAAACAATCCAGTTAATTATGCTTTTCTTACTGGCACTGTTCAATACATGATGCATAAGCCAAGCTCTGCTGTGTGAACAGACTTTTACATTCAAACATGATGTGATGCAAATCACTTGCATTACCCCTTATAAATGTCATGTATTGTGCAGTAAATTTATTTTCATATAATACTTTCAGCAATAATATCACAATTCATTAAAATACATGTTGTGAACAGAAATGTGAAAGTGTGCTGTAAAGAATGAACACTTCAAATAATGAAATGTCCCAAAACAAGAAATCGTATCACTATGGCATAATATACACATTGTGTGGTAAAGCTGTCACAGATCTGCTGCTGTTATAAATCATTCTGGTTCCCTGCTTCCTTGGGGAGTGGCATGCTGTTCCGAATCCGTTTTTCCCAAAATTGCATTATTGGTGGAGAAATATCAAATACAGGAGTTTGTTCTTAATCACCTTTTCTGGTAGGAAACTGCCAAGAATGTAAGTTTTTGAAATAAATCACACTGTCTTTAGAGGAAAGTGTCAAGGATTGTATGTGTTGGTCCTGAACATTAAAGGCAGTGATGAATATTGTCATAACTAGAATTTGTGTTATGTTATTAGCTGGTTTGCAGGAAAACCAAGCTTTATTCTTACATTCTTAATGGTCAGCACTTGGGAATTTAAACACCATAGTCCTGACATATTATGTTTTATATATATATATATATATATATATATATATATATATATATATATATATATATATAGTTATATATGTATATATACAGTTCTAAAGATGTCTGTATTTAAAGACGAAAGTGCTTAACTTTGAATGGTTATATAATTATTCATTTTTATTTTAAGTTTTAAGTGTTCAAAACTTCATATTAAAGTTAAGAAATGAGCTCTGGGCTGGACGATTGACTTATTGGTTGTTTCGATTGGTTTTGAGGTTCTTCCAGTACCGGGCTATTTGGAGTTTTTTTCTGCAATATGAGTTTTTTTTCTTCTAATACCTGGACATGTCAGCCACCAACTCTCAAAAGCTGTTTCATGATGCACTCAATAAGTCCCTTGGTACTGAGCCTGGTAATTTAAACTTATTGCTTCAGCAAGTTTCACAGACACTATCCCAGCTGAATCAAGGACTTAACTTAATGTTTATCAGAATACTACAATGTGGACAGCAACACCAGGTTATAATTTGCAACAAACCGACAACACTGTGACTGCTCCTTCTGCTTGGAAGCCCATATATTTCTCCTAGTTCTTAGGCACACTCTTGGTTAAAGAGGTTTGAATTTTCTAACCAAGGGAATATATTCATTTGGATGATGGACAGTACCTGACTCTTTGTGAACAGATTTACTTGTTTGATAAATGCCTCTTTAAGTTTAAGTCATTACAATTGGATAATTATTTTTTTAGGAAAAAGGGTACAGAGGCAACACTCCCCCTCAGGGCCTCCAGATGTGGAAATATCCACAGGGAGTGGAAGTTAACTCTATATTTTATCATGAATTACTTGAATTTTTTGATCAAACTGGATTAGAGTTAAATGAACTATATAGGAGAATGAGAGGCGTATGGCAAAGTGCAAACAGGAGATCTCTGAAATAGTTGAATACATTACTACATACAAGGAATTTCCTAAATACAAAACACAGTTTAACAACACTTTCCAGTCAATTGACAGGAGCTTGGTACAAGTTAAGGCTCAGAAAGATAATAAATTAACCTGAGATGATTTAGATTATCGCCATAAAACTGTTTAACCTGTTCCCCCTGGGGATATGCAAGATGGTCATTCCTATGATATTTCTGTGCCGAATGAGGAAGTCATACTGACCAGGATATCCCTTTAGAACAGATGACTTTGAGGAGATCGGAGAGGTTGGCAAACAGAGACAACAATCAGCAGACCATGAATCTACACCCCCAAGGAAAGACCAAGAAGAGCAAAACCAACAAGAAAGGATTCTACAGGTGGAATACACAATGGCAGCAGAAGGTTTTATATGTTTGGAGCCTATTTGTTTAACACCAGGTACTGTGAACATTACTACCTTTTATGGGTTTAACATTTATAATTTTACAGACATTACCATTTTAAATGTCTCATAGTCAGTGCGGATAGGTGCTGACTTATCAATACAATTATTTAAGTGGGAGTACAAGTCAGGCATAGACAAAAGCTTAAGCAATGGGATCCAGTGGAGGAGGGTTACAGAAGAATTTATTTAGATTACCAAGTACGTGACGAAGATTTGCTTTTGAAAAGTCTCTAAATGCAGAGGTTTTTACAGATGAAGAACCATCCCATTTAAAAGAAAAGGTCAGTAATTTATGGTCTGATTTAACAAGGCAGGAGGATACATATGGAGGTATGCAAGAAGCGGACAAATTTGTAAGGACAAGATTAAGGATACTGGTGCCCCTATGATGGCTAACTGTTTGTAAAAGAGAATTAGCATTTATAATGTTAAGAAACCCACTGGGTATGCTGACCATTGGCAGTGTAGTTCACGCAGTTTATGGATGGATAGTTGAAGCCCCCCAGCAGAAAAGTGTTGGGTTTAATAGGGATGCCATGTTAGGTGCTAAAATACTATTGTGCTCAGAATTGGGCATAGAGGGTGTTCTATAGCTAGCTATTAAGTGGTACTTTGTTGTATGATTTGGACATTCAAGAGCTCAAATGAGGTGTCTTGAGGAATCTGTTGTGAGGTGATGATATCCTTAATAAACACTGATGCTCCCAGTTGCAGGAGACCCTTAAGTTGGGGCATTTTTTTCACTAAGATTCCTGGCATTTGTAGAGACACATCAATGTATCCCAAATTAGAATTTACTAGGTGTTAATATCCATCAGGTGGACTCTCCCTAAAAAAGCCACTATGGAGACAACAAAGGCTTTAGCAAAAATGAAAAAGCCATTTAAGAGAGGTGCAGATCATCTGGTAAAGCAGGAACACTTGTCAGTCATCTTATCCCAAGTTGACACATACTGGATCCCTCTAGAATGGCACCAGTTTGATACTGAATTATTAAAGCCAATTATCTTGTCTTTAAATCATGGCATCTTTGTGGGTGATTGCAAAAAAGCACTCAAGACAAGTGTCTTTCCTGCCTCAGTCACATGAATAGCAAAGCCCAATCATATCCGTCTGGCATGTCTCTCTTGGCAGAGTGCTTAAGGTCATTCACTCCCACATGTACCACTGTGGCATCATAATCATATTTGTCAGGATGGAGAGATGGAACTAAGAGTCCTTATTACATCCAGAAAGACAGCTGCCACCCTTTTCTCATCCAGCCTAGAGACTGTGGTGTCCTTATGCTTGGCACTAGAGTTGCCTGTTACTAAAATATTGCCATAGTTAGATGCAGTCAAATTGGGCCATAAGGGCTTGGAGTCTGCACCCTTGTGATTCACAGAGTACGTGTACTGGCTGTGGGTGTGCAGGACGATGATGGCTGTGCTGATGCTGTGTCAACTAATGTCTGAGATTTTGTAGTCTTTTGCCTGGGAGGTTCTGGTAGTGCTTTGTTAACACTCTCAGCATACACTGGTTTAGTGGAAGTGCTCCATGTTCTGCATGTGTGTGTGTGTGTTTGTGTGTGTGTGTGTGTGTGTGTGTGTGTGTGTGTGTGTGTGTGTGTGTGTGTGTGTGTGTTTGCTTACCAAATGTGTTCTTAGGTGAGAAGGTAGTGTCCAAGTTAAGTAAATACTTATACCTCTCAAATAGTGAATAAATGTAAGGTAGCAATAGAGAGTGTAACAGAAAGTGTTTGGTAAGTATAAATCAGCTACTACACTGTCTCAGGCTGGCTACAGAAGCAGAACAAGCTGAAGGAGATGCCATATTGGTCAGTGCAGATGAAGGGCATAGCAAAAATGATGGACTAATAATAATACTTTTGGTGTGGAACAGGGATAATTGACTGGACTAGGAAGAATATGATAATATGGGATATGACTAAAAGATAAAATAACAAGCAATGACTATCATACTAGTTACAAGTACAAATGAATACATAAAAAATAGCAATGTAAATGTGCAAGAACAATAAATCAGTAACAAGTGGCAAAGTTAAATCAAATAGCCTTACACAGTAGACTAATGTGGTCTCTACCTAGCTAGTAAACACAATGAGCAATGTATAGTCTAACCCAATGGATCTGGGTGCAGTAATTGTAATAGCTGCAAATAATCTAAATGAGTAATTTTAATTACAGTAACTGTGAAGGAAATAGTTTCAGTGCAGTATCAGTATATATATATATATATATATATATATATATATATATATATACATATATATATATATATATATATATATATATATATATATATATAGGGTCTATATTAGATCACCAAACGCTTAAAAAGGCAAACGGTGATTTATCGAATTTATGTAAGAGAAAGCTTACAATCTCGAACTGTCAGAACAGCGATTTTTTTCCCTAGGGAAAAAAATTGCTGTTCCAAAATGCATACACACAACACAAGCACACCAAACAAACAGCAATCCACACACATACACCTAAAATCTGACACCTAACCCTACACTAAACTATACACACACCACTAACTATCCACTTACCTTAACCCAAACCCTAACCCTAAGGTCCGTGACTATCGCACACTCACCTCACCCACTCCCTAACCCTAACTCACCTAACCCATCCTAACCCTCACGTCCACACAATCGCACAGATACCTAACCCGCGACCTAACCCTAACTCACCTAACCCGCCCAAACACTCACATCCTCACAATCGCACACTTACCTGAACCCGACCTGTAACTTTCCACCACAGCAATGAAAATACCAAAGCAACAGAAACGGACAACCAAATTCTTTCCCGAGGAAAAAATTTGGGTTTCTGTTGCTTCGATATTTTAAGCTTTCACTTACATAAGTTCGATTAATCACCATTCGCTTTTTTAAGCGTTCGGTGATCTAATATAGACCCTTTATATATATATATATATATATATCAGTCAGCCAATTATTAAAAGTATATAACATAGGGAACCTGTATTCTGTAGTGCAGTACTGAAGAACAGTAGCTTTAAATGCCGTAACAATACAGTAATCAGTAACCAGCAGAAATGTTATATCACCAATGATTAAAAACTGTAGTCAGTAACTGAGATAATAGGTTCATTTTTGTATTTTGTCATTGACCTGTGTTTTTGTGATATTGGCAGTATCTGCCCTTGCCTATCCTGCACTCCTCTCCAGTATCCGTACTTACCGCTGTCCATCTTCCATCTCAGACTCCTTGCATTGCATTGTATCACTATATACCCATAATTTAGGTCTCTCTTGCTTGTTTACTACTATTTTCTTTTCTCATTTATCCCCCTCTACATAGTGCCCACATACTTACACATCTGTGTTTTTTGAACAACGCCTGTCCTCTTACATCTTAGTTTAAAGGGATAAGCATGGAGATGCACTTCTTCCAGGCAGTCTTTCGGTACAACTGCCTTTTCTGGGTTAATGTAGAGCTGTTTGACACAAAGCTGGTCTGTCATCCCATCAAGCTGCAAGTTGCAGGATTTTCACCCTTGTCCACTGTAAGACCTAGTCATTACTCTCCATGATCATCTCTTTCGTTACTATTGCTGCTGCTGGCATTGATAACACTTCTGAGAATACTACCACAACTTTCTGTCCTGGCAACTCTCTCTGCCACCTTCCTGACTCTGCTTCCTACTATCATAGCTGTTTCCTCTAGCAGATCACTGGTACTCTGTGCACGATTATATGCATCCAACCATATCTCTCAACTGTCCAGATTTTTGCCTCATATTTGTGGTCTATTCCACATAACATTTATGGTTTTCTGATAAATGATGGATAACTGAAGTAAATAAATGACAGACATTTGAGTTTCAGACTTCATATCTTTCAGATAATGCATGCTAATATGAAATATTACTATAGCAGCTTTCTAATTTTATAAAAACAATATTTAACATCTGTCCATATTTTTGGGTCTTTGCTTTCCAATTATTTTTTGGCTTTGTCCAGATTTATTGTGCTAAGAGGTTGAGAGATATGCATTCAACCTTACTGCTTGTTGACAACCAGAAGGATGTCCTTATTTTCTTTGGCTTATTATTTTATTATATAATATAATAATTATATAATTAGCTTATTATTGTTATTCATGTAAATGTGTTGTGTGTAGACAGCTCATACTGGTGTCTAATTATTTCTATATAATTATGCTGTTACTGGTGGATAGAATCACATTAGAAACCTAGGACAGAGTGCTGCTCGATATATTTTTATCTGTGACTGCATAACTATCTGATGAGGTTCCTTCTAACAAATGTTTTTTCCAATTGGCTCAGTAATTGCATATACTAGTAGTTGGTTCAAGATATATTTTCCTGCATGCAGTAGTTATTTGCTCAGTTTGTTTTTTGTAATCTTTATAATATATCTTTACCATCTCAAAGTGCTTACTCCTCTCTGTACTCTTCTTTTCTAGACCTAACACCACTCTTAAGTATTCAACTGCGGTACCACCTTTATCATTCTTATAAGAAAAGGGCAGTCCGGATCTGAACTGTCTGCAGACAGCTAAAGTTAACTTTGAGTATGTGTCTACTTGTTTGAGCCAATATTCATTTTCCCCTGGAGAGCACTCTGCTTGGCTTGTAAGCAGCCCCCCCCCCCCCACACACACACACTCATCTTCCACTTTCTCTCTTATTCCCTTCTGTTAGCAAATAGTATCCATAACTGATCAATACTGTGTGTTTGTTAATTTAAACTGAGACCACAGTAGCCTACTGATACAAGGTTAACCTATTTTTCCACCTGAGAAATGGTTAAGAAATGACTTACAATATCAGAGCAGTCCTTGGTCAATTTTGATTGTTTCTTAAACACAAACTTGTCTTTGCTTTGGCTCATTAGCAGCAGTACAAAAAGAACTGCCTGCTCACACCCTTGTTCTCCCCCTCCCCCTTCCCTGTTTATTACCTTAAGCCAATCCCAAAGTTAATAAATATTACCTGAGGCAGCACCATTTTTAAAACTACAACCACCCTTTGTCACTATCATATGTTCATTTATCAGTTTACTCTGTTACCTGATTGTTTCCAGCCCCCTCACAAAAGCTACTAATAGGGTCTCTACCCGCTTTGCTCCCCACCCTGCCCCCTTTTCCCTCCCGCCTCCAGTGGTCCTACCTTTATTACACTCACAAACCCCTCCCATCTTTCCAATAGCCAGCCACAGCGCTAACCCAACACTACCTCCTCCATCTTCCCACTACTATCACACCTCCTCAACTAACATGTACAAGCATACCTTACCTATGCTCACTGCATGCACTCTCCTTACATATCTTACATCCTACCAAAGCTCCATCATTCCCCCACTCAACCACTACCACTGTACTACTACTCACACCACCACTCATGTCTCACCCTCACTCAGCTCCCCTCCCACCAACTCAAGAACCATCCCTATGCACCCCCCACATATTCTACCAACTATATTACACAAACATAAAGCATCCCTACAACTTAACATAGTAACCCTTCCACCATACCTATTACCTACAGAGCACAATCATAACATTTCCCTAATAAACAAACACATTCAAAAACTGAGAAAGCTAATAACCTTATGCATATCAAAACTAGCCCTAAGTGGAGACATCCACTCCAACCCTGGCTCTACCATCTCCAACCCCAGTCCTCATAATCAGACTAGAAACCACAACATCTCCCATATCACAGCCAATAGAAAGCCAAGGGACTTCCTTCTACTAAGCCTAAATATTAGAAGTATATCCAACAAAGTCCATGAACTCAATGCCACCATAGACTTGTACTCAACAGATATAGTCATCCTGACAGAAACCTGGCTAAAACCTCACATTACTAGTGAGCAAATACTCCCTACCAGTTACGGCACTCTAAGAGTAGACCGGCTAAACAAGAAAGGAGGCGGTATAGCTATAATATTTAAACAGCATCTAAACATCCAAATCTTAAAATCATCAGCTCCACAAATAGGCAATGAAAAATAATATATACCAACCTCAAAATAAACCAAAACAAAACCATCAACATAACTGGATGCTACTTCCCACCTGGCCAAAACATCCCTCCACTAGAAAACCTCCAAAGCTGGTCTACCCACCATCTCCCACAAGAAACTATAATTTTAGATGATTTCAATATTGACTGGCAATCCTGTTTTGGCAACCATCCAACCCATCATGTAAGCCTTCATGGCTTCACTCAACTAGTCCAGTCGCCAACCAGGATAAATAAAAACTCCAGCAAGCAGACTACCCTGAATTGGATACTAGTTAGTAAGACCCCCCCCAGTCATATATAACAGGCTGCTTATCAGATAGCCTCAGTGATCACTCCCCAACATTCCTACTCAAAAAATACCTATACCAAGCTAAACCTGTCATCTACCATCAAATACGTAAAAAACTAAACTTTAACCCACTCACATTCATCTCATCTCTCAAAGAAAGTAACTGGCATCCTCTAAAGTACCTCAGTCTTGATGATGCAGTTGAATTTTTTAATACTATTTTCCTGAGCATCCTTAATTACCATGCTCCCATAAGACTTTCCAGAACCAAAGCACAACCCTCCCCATGGCTACAGAAAACCACTAAGTCAGAAATGAAAAACAGGGATAAAGTCTGGGAGCACTGGCTCAAAACCAAAACCCCCTCAACTAGACAGAAATTCCTAGAACTACACAATAGAGTCAAAAAGCTAATAAAACAGGACAAATTCCAATACTACCAGTCTGCCCTAGACTCCTCCCAACACAGCCCCAAGCAATTCTGGTCCTCCATAAACTCCATCCTCCACCCAGGTAAAGTCAGTACCCCTCCTGGTAACATCCCTCTCTCCTCCAAAAATATTGCTACCTCATTCAACACACACTTCACACAAACCATACTATCACTAGCTAAACAACACAACCTCCTCCCCTCCAACACACACCTTCAACTAGTAATCTCCCCACTGCCTTCTGTTTTTCTCCTGTGCCTACCGTCAACATAAAAAAACTCTTAACTAAACTTAAGCCTACCAAATTAGCAGCAGACAACCTTCCAAGTGAATACCTACAAATCACAGCTGATGCTCTGACTTACCCAGTATCCATCTTGCTTAACCGATCTCTGTCAGAAAGTTACGTTCCCACACTCTGGAAAGTATCACATATAATTCCCTCCACAAAGGCGGCCCCTCCACAGAACTAACCAATTACCGCCCCATAGCTATTTTCTCTCCACTCTCCAAAATACTAGAGAGATTCATACACTCTCAGGTCTCAGACTACCTCCTTACTAACAACCTCCTTTCCAATACTCAGCATGGTTTCCGACCAAACCATAGCACCACCACTGCCTTACTCTCCTTTACTAACACTATCCTTTAGCATAAAAACAATGGCTATCTCTCCTCTGCTACTTTCCTAGACCTATCTAAAGCATTTGACATGATCCCACACAAACAACTCATCTCTGTCCTCAATAACCTATCCTTCTCTCAATCAGTCACCAACTGGTTTCAGAGTTACCTGTCTGACCGTCAAAAATCCATTGTATGGCAGAATGACACATCTCCCCAACTACCTGTCTCCATAGGTGTTCCCCAAGGATCCATCTTTGAACCCCTACTCTTCTCTGTTTTCACCAATAATCTAGCCTCTGCCACCAAACATGGCACACTCATACAATACGCAGATGACTCAACCATCATCTGCTCAGCCCAGTCCCTACCCAAACTGCAAAAAGTCACACAGGAAGCCTTTTCCTCTGTTGAAAGTTGGTTATCCAATGCCCAATTAATACTCAACCCAAACAAAACTAAACTACTCATCTTCCAACCCACCAAACATACTCAAAACAACTCTCACTTTAACATCACAGCAAAAGACAACACTGCTATACACCCAACAGAACACACCAAATTGCTAGGAGTGGAAATAGACAATAAACTAAAATTTGACATTCACATATCCATGACCATAACAAAAGTCCACAAAAAACTAGGAGCATTATATAGAAATAAGCAACTTCTCACCAAAGCAGCAAAGATTTCAGTAGCTAATTCCCACCTTATCTCCACCTACTTTATGCCTCTCCAATATATACCAGCCTAAGGCAATGCGATCTAAACAAGCTAGAGACCTGCTACAACAAAATCGCCAAATTCGCCACAGGGGCATCCTACTGTAGTCACCACTGTCTCTCACTTGCTGCACTGGGCTGGCTTGAACTCCCTCACCTCCTTCAATGGTATCAACTCTCATTCACCCACAAACTGGTAAACCATCCACTAAATGTCCCATCCCACCAGAATCTACTCCAACCCTATCGCACCACCAGACCAGTAAGATCCAGCAACAAAAATCACTTGCAGATCACTAAAGCCAATAACTCTGCTGGTGAAACACTATTCTCTTGTGCTATAGCCAAATTATGGAACTCACTCCCACCCACAATTACCTCCATGCCATCATGCACCCACTTCAAAACTTTACTAAAAGCACACCTAAAAACATGCTGGCTGTGCCCTTGCAACTCCCACTCTAATATCACCCACCCCATCCGACCACTACCTTTCTTTCCACCCCACTAACTACCTTGATTATAGCAAGCTCAGATGCTCATAAGCCTAGTACTTATTATACAGCAGGAACTTCTTATTGTAACATTTGTTAATGTCTGTTATGTACTTCGCAGATAAAGATTCTAGTTGTCTACTGATGTACTATGTTCTTCATCTGCAAATATGTTTGTAATTAATTGCTATGTTAATCAAATTGTTAATCGCTATGTAATCCAATGTAACTACTGTCTGTTTATTTTAACTGTGGAGCTTTTCTTCCTGGGCCTCTGTTGAAAATGGACCTACGTCCAGTCAGACACTCCCGGTCAACAAATAAATAATAAAATAAATTTGGCAGCATTGCTCTCTCTGACTATAAGCTGAATTATTACCATGCCCTAAAGGATGTAACCACCAATGTGGCTATTACAGCGCAAGGTACTTTTCCCCAAGCTGGCATTCCTAAACTGCAAAAAAAAAAAAAAAAAAAATTAGTTCTGCGGGAGTCAGACAGATCCCATTTCTTTGCCCCTCAACTTGAAGTTGAGGAGCAAAACAAGAGGAGTGCTTCTGGTTTTAACACTGTCGTAAGTGGCTTCTAGTAGAACTTATACCACACAGCACTTCAGTACTGCAGTCCTGTCCACAAAAGCAGTATCAAAATTCTGTACCACCATTCAGAAGTGCTGCTACTTCACTACTGATCTGTATCTTTTTCACACTCCCTAACACCTTGTATCTTGCGTGGCTACCCCCTTCATCCCACCCTAGCTATACTACTGTTTATGACTTATATAACTAATTAACTAGGATATGCTACATTAAGCGCCTAGAGGTATAGCATGCAAATTAGAAGGTGAGCTGAGGGGATGGCTGCTACACAGGTGAACTGGATCTCCCAGAAGAGAAAAGGTGACAGAGCGAAAGAGAGGGAAAGGAAGAAAAGTGACTCATAATCGTTTCTAAAATTCTAGAGAATGTCTATGCTATATAAAAACAATACTGTAAATATAGAAGATAAGTTGCCAAGTGGTCATCTCACAAGAAAAGACAATATGATTGTGGACTACGTAAATCTTTCTCTTTATTGTTTTTGATGGTTCTTTTCCTGTTATATTTCAGTTGTCCAAATGAGCAAAAATTGCATTTCACTTAGAATGAAAGTTTCCTGCTGAAAAGTGCTTTTTCAAGTAAAAGACCAAAACATAACGTCAGCAGGTGTATGGGGGGTTACTAGTAACAGTTTCCTTTGTTTTGCTGCACAATGGTGGTAACAATATGGACACAAACCAACAAAAATATTTCAGAACACAAATAGCAAAAGTAAGTTACAATAAAAATATGAGCTTTATTTGCAAGCTAGTACATCTTTTAAGACTGGCTATAAAAACAGAACTGCTAATGCTTCCAGTATGAGTAGACAAACAGCAATCCACCAAAGTGCTAACTCCCCGAACCCAACTCCCGGAAAAATAAGTGCTAAAAACACAGTTTTATGTGCTTTTTGCAGATAGCAAAGTCTGCTCTATCCCTACCACCCAAAGTAATATAATCAACTCTATGGTCACACCATCAGAGGCAAGGGGGAAAACACTGGGAAATGGCACTTGGTGTCTGCATGGGTCCTTAGCAATGCCTCTCATTGGAGATGGAGGTAGTTTTGGAGAGTTGCGGGAGCTGAGGTCCATGAAGTTGGGATTTATCCAGCAGTAGTGTTCCTAGGTTGTGCCAATTACAGGCAGTGAATGTGAAGCAGTGATTTTTCAGTTTCCTATACTCCTTAGGAAAAGCAGAGATAAACAATACAGTGTTTTTGAGTGAAGAATTCTAGAGAAAAGCTGTCTGTGGAATGCATGATCTTTTTATGTAAAACAGTTGCAAAACATTTTATTTATACTGAGACTTCAGTTGTCTATAACAAGTGTTTTTTCACTTTACTAAGGAATTTCATTCAGTATGTCTTTCCTCTATGAATTGTTTTTTTTTTTTTCATTTCTAAATGTTTTGTAATTTTATATCATAAAAATGAGTAGAGTAAAGTTGATTAATAGATCTGATCTTTTTAAAGTACAGCTGACTACAGAATACATGCTTTTCTTAATATAAATTGCCATTGCTTATATTTAAAAAAATACTGTACTGCCAGATGAAAACAAACATGATTTATGTATTTCACCTGTAGTGTTAATTTTAGGTCTCTGCCCACATATCCAGCCTCATCCTGATGACCAGATTGTCCAAACAATGGAATCACCTACTCAGGATCTCTCCTTTGTACAAATAAGCAGTGGGTGACAGACATCTTTAAATATGTGTACTTTTTAAGAGAAAGTTGATATTAGTTTTAAATTAAAATCTTGCAAGTAATTGATGTCCATTGTATAAATGATTTTAGTACCTTTCTAAGCAGTTTTTTTTTCTTCATCCACCTTTCTAGGCACCCACTTCTTGGAATGTAAGCGGATATATTAGAGTTGCAAGGGTTGTATGGGGTTTTTCAAATATTTCTATTTCTAGTCCTCATATGATTAAACCTTTACCACCTTTATTCAGAAACTGACATATAATCCCAGATGTCAGGATTCAAAGTCAATTTGGAAAAAGGGTGTTCACAAGCCTAGCAGTAAGAGGGTCAAATACCCAATGTATATGCAGCATTTTCAGTTCTTCATGTTGTATGAAGCACTGGAAGAATTCAGAGGTGTAGCTAGCTAGTGTGGCACCTGGTACTGTCTCCTTATAAAGTGCCTTCCTCAACCTTAAGTCCAGGAGCTTAAAAAAAGTCACTTCCCTCTTCTGATATTCCTTATAGGTTGATAAGATGATGCCAGGCTACTGGCCCAGAGGCCCTTATAAGCCTAGTGAAGAATTTCACCCATGTTCCTACAAAGTCAGCACCTATTTTCCCTGTCCAGCAGGGACACAGATGAGATCCCAGGGGTACATTTTCTGTTTCCCATCCAGTCGTCCAGGTTCCTCTAAAAGAGGGTTAGTGAGGTACTCTGCTTGACATGGAGAGGAAGTCTGTTCCACAGATGGGGGAGTCATTTGGACACAAATCTATCCTGCCAACAAATTCTATTAATGTCACAGACCAAGTTGAGACCTTGCATATGGGTTGCATGAATGGAGTTTGACTTACAGATATACAACAGCTCCACCAAGGCTGAGTCTGAGACAGCCTTGTTTGCCAGACACAGATCACCTCTGAGCATTCTGTGTGAGACTGACTAGAGGGACAGGGCATTTAGCCTGTCTGTATAGGCTAGGTGTATGAGACCCTGGATTTTCCTGGTACAGAACCTCTGTGGTCTCTCCAACTGCTGCATGTGCTTGGCAAGGTACATGTCGAAGGGGGCATTGTACTCAATAAGGGGTCTGATAAGGGAGGAGTACAGGGATGTTATGACCTCCTTGTTCCTGGATGAAATAGCCTTACTTAAGAAGTGGACCATGTTGAATACAATGGAGGCAACATGGTGGTCAAAAGTCAGGTTGCTATCAACCTGGGTGCCCAAGTCCCTCACGACTGATTGCATGCTTAGTACATTGTTATTAATGTGATAAATAGAGGGAACACCATTTTCCCCAAAGGGGATAATGATGCATTTCTTGGCATTCAGTTTGAGGCCATGCTTCTGGCAGCAGTCATTAGTTTGGTTAAGGCCGTCTTGGAGGATGTTCAAATTACTAGGGAAGTTTGACAGTGCCCAGCTTGCAGTCATCTGCAAACTTGGTCAGACTCATACCACTGGTTTTAGCTTGCATGTCAGAAAAGTGTATCCCAAACAGTAGAGGCCCCAACACCGATCCTTGGGTTATGCTGCTTGTTACGGGTCTACTACTAGAGGTGGCTTCTGCTGTTTTGACTGAGTGGGTTCTATCAGTGAGCCATTTAGCTACCCATCTGGTAACATATGAGTTGATGCCTAGCTGGGAGAGTTTATCTGTGATGCCCGAGTGGGGAATAGTGTCAAAGGCTTTGGTTAGGTCAAGGTAGGTGGTGTGCACTGTCTTGCTCTCATCCATGGCTTTGTTGACTGTTTTGAAGAAGGCGACCGAGTTTAACAGGGATGATTTCCCTTTGACAAAACCAAACTGTGTGGGATCAAGCATTTGGAGGTTGGCAATGTCCTTGTTTATAAGGTCCATGATAGTGCATTCCATGGCCTTGAAGATCAGGCTAGTTAGGCTGATGGGCCAATAATTGTCTGGGTTGGTGGACACTCCACCTTTGTGGAGAGGGATGACAGTGGCTGTCCTCCATTCTGCTGGGATGAATACGGTGCTCAGGCTTTGGTTGAATAGAGTGCATAGTGGTACTGAGAGCTCTTGCCTGAGTTCATGTAGGACAGAGCCAGGAATGTTGTCAGGTCCCATGGAGGCTGTATTTTTTTATTTCAGAGGGCAATAATAACCTGCACCCTGGTAATGAGGGGAGGGGGACAGGTGCTGGGGATGCCCTCAGTTACTGATGGGGGAGACAGGGGGGTGAAGTTTTCACTGAACTTGTCTGCCAGCAGGTTGGCTATATCTATGGCATTTGTGTATGTGATATTCTTGACCACCAGTTCAGAGCAGATTTGGGAGTTACCTTTGAGATTGCAGATGTATGCAAAGAAGGCCTTGTGATTGTCCTTAGTGGATGTGGCCAATTTGGACTCAAAGTTAGCCTTAGAGGATTTCACCAGTTACCTTATTTGCTTGTTCAGACAAAGGAGAGATTGCTTCCAACTTGTCCCTGCTCCTTCTTAATCATGGATAGCAATAGCAATTCTTTCCTTTTATTATATAGTCTGTTAATTGCTGCTACTGTCCACCAGACAGGTTTACTCTTCTCTGAGGAAGATTATTTGGTCCTGTCAGGTATTGCTGAGGCCATGCAGCTATATATGTGCTCATATAGTTTTTTGTTGTAGACTTAGACATTAATTCAGCTGAAGGGATGGTGGCTGTGATGCTGCTTACACCTGCTCTCAGGAGATTGTAGTCAGCTTTGGAGAAGATTTTTTTGTTTGACCCTGGAAAGAGGGGGGTCGGGAGAGATGGTGACTTTGAAAGTGATTGCTTTATGGTCAGATCTTACCAAGGAAGATGACACTGTAGAGGTATTACAGTGGCTACTCATGTTGGTTAGTGCCAAGTCTAGGATATTTTCACCTCTTGAGAGGGTGTCAACCAGCTGATCCAATGCATTGGCATTGACGAAGTTGAGGAATCTCTGAGCATTTGTGTTTAAGATAGAACAGGTCTTCCACTCTATGGTTGGGTAGTTAAAGTCGCCCAGGATTAGGGTAGAGGGTTGAATCTTGATGGATTCAAGTAAGTCCACATAGGTGGAGTGGGCCTCCTGAGTCATGATTGGGGGTCTGTAGCTAGATATGATTTGAATAGGTGTTTTGTTAACTGCACCTGGAGTGCCTCCTATGCATCATAATGTTTGACCAGCCTGGAGGTGTGTATGTCATTGATAAATATTGAAACTCTGCCTCCTTTGGCTTTGTAGCCGTCTGTTTGGGGTCTAAAAGTATTGTAGGACAAGTAAGCTGGTAAGGCTGGGGTGCTCTCCACAGCTTTGAACCAGGTTTCAGTAACTGTACAAATATAAGCATCTTCTAGGGCAAGAAATGGTTGCAGTGAGTGCAGTTTCATGACAAGACTCGTAGTGTTTAGCAGCATGACCGGTTAGCCTTAGAGAATTTCACCAGTTACCTTATTTGCTTGTTCACACAAAGGAGAGATTGCTTCCAACTTGTCCCTGCTCCTTCTTAATCATGGATAGCAATAGCAATTCTTTTCTTTTATTATAGAGTCTGTTAATTGCTGCTACTGTCCACCAGAGAGGTTTACTCTTCCCTGAGGAAGATTATTTGGTCCTGTCAGGTATTGCTGTTTAGAAAAATATTTCCTATTGGTAATTTTATCCTCATAACTTTGCCTAAAAAGGCATTATGGGGGAGGCAAGGGCCTTTGCCAGAAGCCTGAAACCCAAGTGAGTCAGATGCAGGCCATCTCTAGCAAAGCATTGTGGTCTGTCAATCATATCTTCCCAGGCTGTCAAGCACTGGATCCCCCTGGAATGACATCAGAAACTAATCCAATTGTTAAAGTCAGTCATTTTCTGTTTGCATTGAGGTGTCATTCTGGGTGACAGTAGAATGCTGCGTAAGGCTTGGGGCATACCTGCCTGGGACACATACTCAGTGAGCTCACTCATGTCTCTCTTCATATAGTCCAGGGAGGTACATCTCAAGTTGTTCATGCCAACATGGACAATGACAGAGTCATAACAGTACCTGTTGTTGAGAGACCTGAGTGTGAACAGTACCTGTTGTTGAGCGACTTGAGTGTGTGTCTGATATGGTGTATTATGGCAACTGGCAAACAACTAACCGTGACTTTCTCCTTATCCAGCCTGGTGAGAGGCACATCTGTGTGTCTCACAATGGAGTCTCCTATGACAAATATATTGGGTTTATGGTTAGGCCTTAGTGGTTGTGGACTATGCATGATATGTGGTATGGAGGGTTGTGGAGTTCTCATGTGTTTTTGCCCCTGAGGTCTCCTTTGTTTGGGTTTGTTTTTGTTGAGAACCTCTGCATATGTGTATGTGTGTTGTGTAGTTGTGGGTCTTGTTTGAGGTGTAGTGTTTGTGTTGACAACCTTCTCAGTGCTAGATATACTGGCTTGTGAGAGAGCATAGACTCTAATTTCTTTGTGTAATTGTATCTCTCAAAAATTGTGTTCCTAGGTAGTAGTGGTAAATGGTTGTCCATGTACATGAGGCAGTTGCTACACTGTCTCAGGATGCCCATGTCAACCAGGCTGGCAGGAGAAACCGTAGGAAATTGTCCATCCATATTTGTCAGAATCTGAGGGAGAGAGGCCAGAGAGAGCTAATTGGTAGGCCTAAAGCCCAAGTGCTTAAGCCAAATCTAAGAGACTTAGAATAACATTAACATTTAAACAGGCTAAACACAAGCAGGAATAAATAAAGCAGAGAAGATGCAATTGAACACTTTAGAGAAGAAGTAGTAGAGAAACCAAGATGAAGTAATAGAGCAGGAGGAGGAAACAGAAATACTGTAAAAGCAGCTGAATAACGTTTTTTTTAGTAAAGTGGAAAGGGAGAAAGGAGATAATTCAAGGTTAAGAAACTAAGGGCGTTAGCCTTCCCAAATGTTCACTCTGTATTAGGTAAAATGAGCTAATGACACTGGACTGGGAGGAGTGTCCCAGATCAAATTTACAGTAGGGGCGAGCAACTGCAAAGCTACCAAGTATAAGGACAGCTACCAGTTACACTATTTTAGGCAGAAAACACTACAGAAATGTTTATCACAGCAAAAAAACAGCAACAAGACACTACATGAATGTTTTAAACAGATAAAGGAGCTAGGAGATGCTAGAGAATGCTTTTAACTGCAAACAAATCAATTATGTGATGCACTCCTTGACAGGAAGTCAGAACAAACTAACAGATGCTTAAGAAATGGAGAAAATTTCCAGTTAATACCTTTCACACAGTGAAACTAGCTAAAAAGCTTTACAAACAATGTGACAGTAACAAAAGTGATTTAACAGGTCCAGTAAGGCAGACAATTTCAGTGCAATAGTGCAGATTAGTTTATAGCAATAAAATACAGTAAAAATAGTAGGCAGCAGACAAAAAAGTGTTATAAATGGTTAGAATAAGCAATAACTAGTAAAAATAAGCAAAAAAAAAAACAGGATATTTATTGTTATATATCACAGATCAGAGTGTCAGTGCCCCTCCTCCGTTCAGCTCAGTGTATGAATAAACAGAATTCCTTTCAAAGGCGGGGACTAAATACCAGAAGGTACAATGTGAAACAACTTAAAAAAAGCTCAAAAAGGACCAATGAGTTCTTACTCCAAGCCTAGACCAGCCAACCATTATCAGCCAGTGGCCAATCAGCAGAATCCTTCGCTAAAGTGAATAAAGGCTTCTGCTAATCCAAGATGGCCTGAAACATGTGCTCTGAACAAATAGCCACTGCAAACAAACAAACAAACAGACCCAGAGACAGAAAGTTTACTAAATACAATTATAGATTCCTTTTGATAAGACCAGTTGCTTCTACTATTATTGGAACTGTCTGGCTATCTTTCTTCCACATTCCTCCTGTTTCTGCCTGCAGATCCTGATATTTTATAACTTTGTGTCTCTCTGTACACACAACACTGTAGTCAGTGGGTGTATCGATTTCAATGATCAATGCTACTTTTGTCTTCTTTTCTTGGACCACTATATCAAGTTTTCTAGCATCTGTCGTTTGAATTGCTAGTAATGGGTGATCCCATGTGATATAAACTTCATCATTATCTATGATGCTTTGTGGCTCATGTTTCCAGTATTTTTCAGCCACTTCAGTACCATAATGTTTGCACAGTCCCCAGTGCAACAGTCTTGCCACATTATTATACCTTTCAGTATACAGTCCTCTTGCCATTAGTATGTCGCAACCAGCAACAAGGTGTGTGACTGTTTCCAATTTTGTTTTACAAAACCTACATTTGTCTGTTTCTCCCAAATGTTCAATAGACTTTGTTAACCAGAATGTACGTAGCCCACTATCTTGGGCTGCCACTGTTAACTTTTCATCTCTTGGTTTGAATTTGCCTCACCTTAACCATTTCTGCATTCGCTCCAGATCAACATGAGGTTCTTCCAGAAGTTTTCTATACTTGCAACTATATTTATGCTTTTTCCAAATTTCTTGCCTTCTCATCTGGTCCTTCACCTTATATTCTTTCTTTTGTTTTTTTGCACATTTAGTTGCTGCCTGATTTTTATCTACTTCTGGTATATGTAGGAAGAAGTATAGACTTAGATCATCTAAAGGGTGGGTGCAAACATCTGTGGCAAATAAGGGATAGACAACTACAGACCTACCAAGCACTCTGTATAAGGGAGTAAGCGGGGTCAGAGCTTGGAACATGCTCCTTTGTAAGTAACTGTAAAACTAATGTACTGTAATAATAGGTTGCTGCTTGCAATGTTCTATTTCAATAACTGGTATGAAGAGGGAGAGAAATCAAAAGAATTTGTTAGGTCAAATAAATGGTCATAGCTGTAATCATCATTGTTCATAGTCTTGTAATTGGAGCTGGTTACAGATAAAGAATGTCATAATGTCTCCAGTTGGAAACATAGTTCATCCCAGAGAAGTACATAGGCATACGTGGATAATGAGTTGGCAGATGTTGGCAGATGTTGCAATTTCAAGCAATCTTTGGATATGTGACAGACCAGAGATCAGTCTGAAGTTGGTTCCTGAGGTCTGTTGTTTGGCTTAGGGTATGTATGTGACTGTAGCTGATTTCTTTTGATTAATCCGACCCAACAACCTTCACCAGTTTCATTTTTTGTATTTCCCTCTGGCTGAGCATAAAAATTGGTTCATATGAATATGTAACAAAACTGTCATAAAGTTCAAGTGTGGTCCCTGGATGGCAAACAAATCACTTGTAGATCTCCAAACAACGAATCAAGAATCCAGAATTTGAACAAAAGAGTTTAATTCCAGTAAGCACTTTCACCCTGAGGCTTCTTCAGACTTTTACAAAAACAACTGCTAAACAAGTTTAAAAAACCTCAGAGCTCTGTTGGTTGGTCGAGCTCAAACCAATCAATGTGCATTAATAAAATCATCATCACATGAATATTAAACATGTCAAAAAACTTTCACATAAACTGTGAATCAAATGCATCAAGTATATCATAGGGTGAAAATGCACAATGTTAAAAACACATAAACAAACATAGTTTAAATCAACAATAAAAGGCATCATTAAAATCAACACTAAAAACTCCTACAGAGGTGAAAACATTCATATATAGTTCATAACATCCCTCCCCATAGCCGCTAATCATGCATTAAAAACTTATCAAAACAAGTACATACAACGGCGATCAACCGTCCCATTCATAACAAGGATATATACAGGCTGGCGAAACGCCAAGCAGGTAGGACAAATAGATCAAACATGCGAGCACTGCAGCATGTGTTTAGAAACCTTAAAAACATCAAGTCAACGACCTCAAATACGTTGTTGCATAAACCAGCTCAACTGAGCTATTCAAAAAATCCATTCTAACCAGGTGGACATCGTAAATATGTCAGCGCCTACAGTCCATAGGATGTTAAAAATATTATTAAAACAAAGGCATAGTGTAATATAGACTAGCAACAAACAGAACGCTTCTTAACTCTGAATGTATATCCACGTTGCGTATCGTCGTCACAAGAGTACGACGAACACTACATAACTGATGCCTTAACAGAAACCATCAGTAGGTGGCGATCAAGCCTAAAAATTAGGCTGTAAAGTAAATTCATATAGCATACAAACTCTTGAGGTCCAAAAATAAAAAAACAATGCATATTCTCACTACACATTGAATGAAATATCGTGGCTCATATAAATTCAAACAAAAAAACCACATACTCCAACATAGAACAGGCTGATATCTAAAAGATACATATCAATACAGCACAAATCAAATAGACATAATATATCAAGCAAGTATGCAGTAATATACTACACGAATATAGCAAAACATAGACCTATAGGTCTCTAATAGGCAACTATTAACAGGGTGTTGGAACAGAAGAATGAACATATCCCCCATAATATAAGAATAAGGAAAGAAAAAGAAAAGAAAGGGAAAGGGAGAAATAGGGGGGGGGGCTGATATCTAAAAGATACATATCAATACAGCACAAATCAAATAGACATAATATATCAAGCAAGTATGCAGTAATATACTATACGAATATAGCAAAACATAGACCTATAGGTCTCTAATAGGCAACTATTAACAGAGTGTTGGAACAGAAGAATGAACATATCCCCCATAATATAAGAATAAGGAAAGAAAAAGAAAAGAAAGGGAAAGGGAGAAATAGGGGGGGGGGGGAGGAGGGAAAGGGGAAAAGGTGGAAACATGGAGGGAAGAGGGAGAAAGGGAAAAAGAGGGAAAAAGGTGAGGGGGAAAAAAGAAAGTGGAAAAAAAAAAAAAAAAAAAGAACAAAAACCAACAAGGAAAAACAAATCATTATTTAGGTCTACAAGGTCTCCTCTTTTTCAAGATGGGTCTAATCTGGACCTTATCGTTCAATCCAGGTGCTCTATCGGCTCTGCACCTAATGATCCACTTGAGCTCATTCTCTAAGGTTAAATTCACCAAATCCCCTCCTCTTACATTGCTAGACAAAGTTTGGAGAACACAGAAAACAAACTTGTGTTCCATACCAAGTGTCAAAATATGCTTGGCTAAAGCATTCTGAGTGGACCAACACGAATATGATATATATGTTCTCTGATCCGTTCTCTAAAGGACCTGTTGGTTTTTCCTATGTAAAAGGAGGGACATACAGTGCACCTTGCCAAGTATATCACATTAACGCTGCCACAGTCTGTTCTAGTGCATAGCTTGAACTCATATTTAGTTAGAGGGTGTATAAAGGTCATTCTAGTATCTATATGTATGCATTGATTACAATTGCCGCATGATACAGTATTAAATGAAGAATTATAAACGTTAGCTAAAGGTCTAGATACCCTAGGGTTACATAAAAGTCTCCTCAAGTTCGGTTTATTCCTAAATACTACTTTAGGTGTAGGGCCTACTATTGGCCCAATTTTATCATCTAATAATAAAATTTCCCAGTGTTTCTCCAAAATATCCCTTATGAAACCCGAATCTCTGGTGTAAAACATGGTAAAACGGGCAATATCATTGAACTTGTCAACTATAGGATTGCTCATTTCTAGAGGTTCTAGAAAGTATGGTCTGGCTCTATCTAGTCTCATCCCATCAACCTCCTTGAGCTGTTGATCAAACTTGCACATTTCATATCCCCTGGCCTTAAAGCTCTCTCTTAATAAATTAACTTCATCACGGTAACCTTCCTTGGATGCATTAAGTCGAGAGGCTCTCATAATCTGCCCTTTCATTACGTTATCAAACGTATCTAGGATGCATACTACCCCTACATAGAAAGGTGTTCTTATGACAAGGCTTACGATGTATGGACGTATTAAGAAGACCATTGTCTAGTCTATTAATGTTAACATCTAGGTACGATATTTGATCGCGTGAATATGTCAGTGTAAACTTAAGGAAAGATGTAGACGTGTTGATGTACTCATAGCATGCCAGTAAGCTTTCCTCATCGCCTAACCAAATCATAAAAGGTCATCCACAACCTATATATCCCAATATGTTCCATCAAGCGTTCATTCCTAGTATGAATTCCTCTTCCCACCTGGCCATGACGAGATTGGTAGCTATTGGCACAAGACGTGCCCATAGCTACGCCATCTCTCTGGAGGTAAAGGTCATCGCCAAACAAAAAGAAGTTGGATTCCAGAATGGTTTCCAAGAATAGTGCTAAAATATCAATTCTATCAGAGCCATAACTAGATTTTCGGCGTAAGTAGTCAGAAATGTTAGCCACACCCAAATCATTGGGTATCATGGTAAATAAACTAACTACGTCAAGTGTCACTAAAAAATATTCTTGTCCTTCTCCCAACTGTCTCGAGTGTTCATATAGCTCTAACAGAAATTGCTTACTATCCCTAAGAATAATAGGATTCATATCAACCAGGGGACGCAAATAATACTCAACATATATAGATATGGGTTCTGTGGCCCAACCTTCACCGGCCACTATGGGCCGCATTGGAGGTTTTTCTAAAGATTTATGAACTTTGGGAAGGCCCTGGATGATGGGTATACGGGGATTCCTCACCATAAGATATTCATAAGTCACATCATCTATCAACTTATTCAACAATAAGTCATCAAGCATATCATATATCTTAAACACTCTATAGGTGACGTCACTCATAGTGGCTCTTGCATAAAATTTGGAGTCACCCAGCATCTCATTCATCCATTCACAATAATCTTGTAAATTCATGATAACAATCGAGCCACCCTTATCTGCAGGGCGCCCTTGATTAGAATGGATTTTTTGAATAGCTCAGTTGAGCTGGTTTATGCAACAACGTGTTTGAGGTCGTCGACTTGATGTTTTTAAGGTTTCTAAACACATGCTGCAGTGCTCGCATGTTTGATCTATTTGTCCTACCTGCTTGGCGTTTCGCCAGCCTGTATATATCCTTGTTATGAATGGGACGGTTGATCGCCGTTGTATGTACTTGTTTTGATAAGTTTTTAATGCATGATTAGCTGCTATGGGGAGGGATGTTATGAACTATATATGAATGTTTTCACCTCTGTAGGAGTTTTTAGTGTTGATTTTAATGATGCCTTTTATTGTTGATTTAAACTATGTTTGTTTATGTGTTTTTAACATTGTGCATTTTCACCCTATGATATACTTGATGCATTTGATTCACAGTTTATGTGAAAGTTTTTTGACATGTTTAATATTCATGTGATGATGATTTTATTAATGCACATTGATTGGTTTGAGCTCGACCAACCAACAGAGCTCTGAGGTTTTTTAAACTTGTTTAGCAGTTGTTTTTGTAAAAGTCTGAAGAAGCCTCAGGGTGAAAGCGCTTACTGGAATTAAACTCTTTTGTTCAAATTCTGGATTCTTGATTCGTTGTTTGGAGATCTACAAGTGATTTGTTTGCCATCCAGGGACCACACTTGAACTTTATGACAGTCTTGTTACTTACTTTTTTATCCTGTGTGAGTCCCATACTCCGTTTGCTGTGTGTGCTGCTTTTGTTGTTTGTTATTCATATGAATATGTGCTCTTACTTGGTAAACAAATTGCAAATAAATAAAACAGTAAACCTTACAGTTAGATTTTTTTTAAAGAATTTCTTAAGTGGACATCAGAAGACAGCAGAGTTACTATGTCTAGTAGGTCATGCCTTGGAATTATTTTTAATATCTGATCGACATCAGAAAGAGAAAGGGATTGAAAATGAGAAGGTGTGAGAAGCTGAAATACAAGAATGTATGAGAGGTACATTTTGGCATTTAAATTGACCAGCAAAAAAATGCCCTGATAGCACTGAGCAACATATATCAGCATGGAAGGGGAATTGGTGATTTCAGATGCACTACACCACCTAGAGGTATGTGGTTCTGATCCCCACAACGTATGTAGTCAGAACTAGCTTGTACACAATTGTTGCACTGTTTCTAAAATCTTGGACAGGGTCAGTTGCATGAATGCTCTGTGAACAGACCACTGTGGCTAGTCATTAGGCTGAGACTGTGTCCAAGGTCGTACCTTACTGTGTAACATTCACACAGGGTTTCCTTATGTCATTCTGCCATGTACCAGCCGTGCTCATAGGGCACAATGAATTCCCATCCCTATCAATCTATCTATATACATACCAATGTGGTCTGAAAGATCGGCTTTCAAAACTCCTTGAAATAACCATGGAAACATGCCCAGGCCAGTGTTAGCACTGAAGTGCAGTTAAACTCTTTCAAACAATAACAGCTCCATCCCTGTTCCAGTTCTTCCTACATCAAGTAATAACAGCAACGGCTTCTCCCTACAACCTGTCCCAACAGACACAATAAAAAAACTGCTTAAAAAAACTACAGCCCACAACCCTAGCAGCTGATAACCTTCCAGCTGAATTTCTTAAAGTTTTAGCTGAGGCAATATCCTACCTGGTATCCATCTTTATTAACCGATCCATGTCCGAACACCATGTCCCAGCAATTTGGAAAATTTCATATATTATCCCATTACATAAAAGGGGCAATTCAACAGAACTTTCCAAATATAGGCCAGTCACTTTGTCCAAAATTCTTGAAAGATGCACACACACACACACACACACACACACACACACACACACACACACACACACACACACACACACACACACATACACACACATCTCCTTGCTAATAATCATCTGTCCAAAACCCAACATGGATTTCATCCCTTCCACAGTACTACCTCTGCTGTAATGACTTTCACTAACACAGTTAATTATCACAGAAACAATGGCAAATTATTCTCCTCTTTCTTGATCTATCTAAATCCTTTGACACAGTCTCTCATAATAAACTTCTAAACGTACTTTCTAAACTAAAGCTAAGCCATTCTGCAGTTGCATAGTTCCAAGACTACCTAACTGGATGCCAGCAAGCTATAAAATGGCAACAAAACCTCTCTCTTCTTCTGCCTGTTGCACTAGGAATTCCTCCAGGATCTATCCTTGTCCCTCTCCTTTTCACATTATTTATTACTAATCTCCACAATGCAACTCTACATGCCTTTCTTGTCCAGTATGCAGATGATTCGACACTGATATGTGTGGTTCCATCATTACAGCAACTCCACTTAATAACACAACAATCCTTCTCTGCAATAGAAACTTGGCTAACTAATCCCCAGCTTATTGTGAACCCTAACAAAACCAAACTTATGTTTTTTCCAACCCACAAAAGCCGATGATCCCCCCCACATTCTATACCAACATTTCTCCTCTACCCTAAACTAAGCTTTTGGGTATTGTTATTGATAACACAAAATTTGACATCCACATTGCCCAGATAATAAAGTGCATACAAAACTCGGTACCCCATACAGGAATAAGCAGTAACTAACAACACAAAAGCCACTATTGCAAAAACTCATCTTGCCTCCACTCTCCTCTATACCTCATCAATTTTCACCAATGTAAAGAAATCAGATTTAGCAAAATTAGGCACCCGTAACAAAATTGCTAAGTTTGCCACAGACTGTACCTTTAGATGATACCACTGCATAGCACTCAAACAACTCAATTGGTTAGAGCTACCTGAACTCCTAATTTTCAACCACCTTAACATGGCTCATGCCTTAGAGTACTACTTGTCAGTGAAATGAGTTGTAGGTGAAATGAACTTTCAGTGAAATGAACTTTAGGTAATTTGGTCTCCGTGAAATGGGTGTTAGTGTGATGGTCTTTCGGTGAAGTGATACGAATCCATATATATATATATATATATATATATATATATATATATATATATATATATATATATATATATATATGTTAACATATGTGAGACTCTCATCTATGTACATTCTATCTGTTATTCTTGATCTACTTATATGTAAACACTCTCATGCTTAGACTATGTATACATGTACATTTCTCTGTCTTTATAAACGTGGAGCTTTTCTCCACAGGCCTCCACTGTAAAGGGATTTGTATCCAGTCGGATTTTCCTGCTAAACAAATGTAAAGTAAAAAATAAAATAAAATAAAAAAGTCAATAAAGGTGGAAAGGCACTCCTCAGTGCATTCTGTAGGGGATGGTTCATGCATAATTACCTTAGAGTTTTAATTAGAATGATCAAAGGGAGATAAAACACATAACCAATTTTTCACAGGTACCAAATGTATGGTTTTACAGGCATTTTACTTTTAAAAATCTGAAACATTGCATTAATCTCAGGTGCTGTTAGTGTGGGTTTATTATTTCTTTTCAGTGCGGTGTAAACCTTGGCTCAAGATGATTGTCACTGTTGAAATGACACCCCGACCCCATGTGCAAAATGGGAAGAAGGGGTTGAGGATTGATGGAATGCAGAACATGTTCAGAATATATATTTGCTGGATTGACATTATAATATATTACCCCACATACACACACACAATGGCATCTCTCAAACTCTTACCTTAAGAAATCTGGACAGCAGCACCATTTCTCAAACTCTTACCACAAGAAATCACAGTTTGTATGGGGTGAGTAAGTCAGACTGTATCATTGGACATTAGCAGAGAGTGAAAGAGAAGCAGGTGATCAGGCACATGAATCAAGGTGGTCTCCATGTAGCTTGGCAGCCGATTGCTGTTCAGTACTTACCTACTTTACATAGGATCCGATTAACATTCTGTGGGAGGACTTGGAGTTGTATTGAGCTGTAATAAATCTGTTAATAAAAGTGTCTGTGTTTAAGATTTGCTTTTGGTTATTTCAGCCTTACTAACTGAAAGCCTGTAAGTGAGCCCTGTATTGATTTGATCTGAAAACAGCATCCTAAAGTCAGCAGACAAAGATGAACTGTCACAGGAGTTTCCCCACCCATGAGCTGGTCTCTAGACAGTACTGTTCCATGCTAATGTTAGCAGCAGTTCATATGTTTTAGAAGTTTAACTGACAGCTGATGAAAGGTTACTGTGCCTGTCATAGCTTAGGATGGCATGCTGTACCAGCACCCTTGACAGATTTCATTTATCCCAGATGTGGTCACGTTTTTATAGTGCTGTGATGTATGAATGTAAAGACTTTAGTCTCCATACTGTATTTGCACTGCAAATTACATGTTTGGACTTGTACAACTTTTCAGCTGTAATTATTAGCAGATACTAGCTAAGTGTTCATTTTTTTCTGTCTGTGGGTCGTTTTGAGTTATGTTTTCTGAGCACCTAGATCAGTAAGTAAGAGGCAGCAGGATAGTGTTATGTTTTTGTGTTTTAGTCATACATCTTGTCTGGTAATATAAAGATATGTATATATATATATATATATATATATATATATATATATATGGAGAGAGTGAGAGAGGTAGATAGATATATGTATATGTATATGTATATATATATATATATATATATATATATATATATATATATATATGTATGGATTACCTACACAAGAACGACAGCGCAAAACACCGACACCCACATAGCCGACACCACATGGTCGACAATCGAAACACCGACAATGTAATTACTGCACAAAAAAGGAAAATAAAATTTCCTTTTTTGTGCTAGCAGGGGGGCTAAGCACCCCTGCACCCCCCGTGGGGGGCTCTGCCCCCCTCACCCACCATTACTTTAATATACCAACTCCGCGATCGCACTACAGTGCAGGAATGGAAATCTTTCCATTCCGCACTATGGAGACATACCATTTCCCCTTTGTTGGCATTTTGATTTTCGACCATGTGGTGTCGGTTATGTGGGTTTCGGTCTTCTCAGCTGTCGTTCTTCTGTAGGAGACCCATATATATAAATATATAAATATATATATATATATATATATATATATATATATATATATATATATATATATATATATATATATATATATATATATATATATATATATATATATATATATATATATATATATATATATATATATATATATATATATATATATATATATATATATATATATATATATATATATATCTATATATACATAAAACATTATTTTTAATGTGTTTGTGTGTGTGTGTGTGTGTGTGTGTGTGTGTGTGTGTATGTATGTATGTATCTCTCTATATATATATGTGTGTGTGTGTGTGTGTGTGTGTGTGTGTGTGTGTGTGTATATATACGTATTGTGTGTGTGTATACATATTGTGTGTGTGTGTGTTTGTGTGTGTGTGCAGGCTTTTACGTAAAATGTTGCTTTGATTGGTTACTGTGATAACTGTAAATATGTGACTTCTTCCTGGATGTAAATCAGTTACTGCTTACCTTACAGGTGCACTGACTACACATTTTTGCACTTCCTTACAGAAGTTTCACTTCTACCGCATGTGGCGAGCATGCGCATATTTTTAAAGTTGACACACTTTGCTTTCAACTTTCCTCATTCAGCAAAATATTAGAAATATATTTGTATATATGTAAATGTACACACACACACACACACACACACACACACACACACACACACACACACACACACACACACACACACACACACACACACACACACACATGACACATTCTGGATTCTAGTATCATTGGTTTACTTTTGCATCACAAAAACTCAGTTTTTTAAGAAAAGATGTTTTTAATCATTTAGGCCCAATAGCAAAACCACAACTTTTACAAATGCTGGCAGACATCTGTGTATTTGAGAAGTTGTTTTAATGTTGCCTTTGCTTATGCAGTATACACTAGAAAGCTGAGCTTTCAGCTGTGTTGTGCTGAAATTAATAGAAATATTAACATTTGTAGATGGAGTCTGATTAAGGTCAAACTGGTCATTAAAAATGATAAACTGCAACATTTTCAAAACAACCAGTTTGTAATACAATTGTAGGTGTTATTTTCATCAGAGTAACATGTAAAACTGTCACAAAACATAAATATGTAGTGCCATGTGACTGTGGGCATAAAACTCCCAAAATTTCTGTTTAAAGTGATACTGTCTTTCTTTTTTAAATATTTTGTCATAAGCGATATTAAAATTGTTATTTTTTCATTAAAAGTCAAGATGCAGTTGCTTTTGTGCTTTATATCTAGGAGTGAAATGTAAAAGCATTTAGTGGGCAATTATTCCATTATCAGTTTCCGAAAATTCCATAGGAATTTGGAAAAGCATTTTTGTACATACAGCCCACTGTATATACAGTGGACAAAAGAAAGCAGTTGTACTCACTTGCTCCTAGTAAGTGCTTGCAAGTTTGAAGGACAGTGGTATGATTGAGAATGTAAAGAAATGTAGTAGCAATAGATGCTCAGATGAATAGAATGTTACAGCCCTTGGTGTTACCTTGTGGTGAGTGTTAAAACAAGAACGCTTTGTTTAAGAAGTGATAGATACTTAGTGTATCCAAAGAATGTACAAATTTGCTGACAGTTGAAAGGTAGACACAGACTGTGTAGTATTAAATGGAAAAATAATGGCAGATGTTAAGCAAACTAAAGAATGTCTGAACATGTATACACTATGTGCGTAGTTAAAGTATTGCAGTATACTTTGCAGTACTGTACAACAAAGAGAAAAAAACAATAGGTGCAGTTTAGCACTAGCAGTGAAAGAGTATGATTATTTATCCTTGCTTGAATGGGTTGGTCCCGCTAGGCTAGTGGCCTGTTTTCAGGGGAGAACCAAGTTGGCATTTATGCTTCTGTGGAAATGTGGCCAGAGCATTGGGGAACGTCTAATTTTTTTTGATAAATATTGTGAGATTTTTTTTTACATCCACCTGAGCTACCACCAACTCAAGCAGGATGGGACATTGGTTTAACATCTCAGCCAAAGGATGATACACTCAGTAGTGCCACACTCCACTAATGCTCTGCTAATGCTGCAGTGTGTTGTCAGCAATTCAATTAGATGAAGTGGGAATAGAACCCACAGCCTTCACAAAGGCAGCAAAGACGAGTGTGCAAAATCTTGAGCCACTGACACTGCTAGATGTTAGATAGAGATGAATCAGAAAACGCTTGCTTTAAGTAGTAAGTAGAAGGAGTAGAATAAAGGGATGTGAAGACCATGGAAAAAACAGATGAAGACAAGACTAACTTTACTAGTGTGATTAGGATGTTCAAAGATAGAGTAGCATAGTGTAGTGTAGTTGTACTAAGCAATGAGGACTAGAGGGATAGAAAACATGAAGGTGGGCAGGGTACAGTGGCACCCAGACTAGTCTAATAGACAGAGGAGAGGAGGGGAGAGGGGTATAGCTAATATATAGCTTATTGAGGGAAAGATGGAAAATAAAACATAGGTTCATAGGTAGGTACTAGGCTATCTGCCTGAAGGCATTTATAAGCCTAGCCAGAATGTGTTGGCTTTCGCCGCCCCCTTAGATTAGTTCCCTGTGCCTCTGTCCAGCAGAGCCACTGAAGTGATCCCAGAGGTAAACTTTCTGTTTCCCATCCACTCATCAAGGTTTCTTTTGAAGAGTGTTAGCAAGGAGCTCTGCCTAATGTAGATTGGGATCTTGTTCCAAACCATGGGAAGTCTCTGGGACAGGAATCTATCCCTCCAGCACATCCTATTTATTGTTGTGGTGAGGTTTAGATCCCTAGAGCATGTGGCTCAAGGGTTTAAGGTTTTCTTTAGGTGGAGCATGTCCATCAATTTTGGGTTGGACATGGCCTTGTATGTCAGGCAGAGATCTCCTCTGAGTAGGTGGTATGCAACCGAGTACAACTGGAGTTTCTTCAGTCAAGCTGGATAGGGCATCTGTTTGAGGCCAGTGATCCTCTTGATAAGGCACTTCTGTGGTCTTTCCAGCTGTTGCAGGTGTCTTGTAAGGTACATCCCAAATGGGACGTTGTACTCTGTGATGGGTCTGATGAGTGATAAGTAGAGGGGCACAATGACCTCTTTTGATCTGGATGCGAACCCTTTTGTGATTAGGTGGGCCACATAGAAGGATTTTCTAACCACTTTGGCAATGTGATTATCAAAGGTGAGATTACTATCTACTTGGGTCCATAGATCCCTTATTACGTCTTCCATATTAAGGGGACTACCACTTATGTGGTAGTTTGTGGGTACTTTGTTTTTTCCAAAGGGGATGACTATGCACTTTTTGGCATTTAGCTTAAGGCCATGATTTTGACACCATGTATCTGTCTCAGTGAGACCCTTTTGGATGATGTCTGTGTCAGCCAGAGAGTCAATTATAGCCCCTTGTTTGCAGTCATCTGCGAACTTGGTCAGCCATAGTCCTCCAGTGCTTGCCTGTACCTCTGAGAAGTATATGCCAAACAGGAGGGGTCCTAGGACTGAGCCCTGGGGAATGCCACTTGTAACTGGTTTAGAGTCAGACCTAGCTCTCGCAACTCTCACCATATGGGTCCTGTCTGTGAGCCAGTTGGCAACCCATCTTGTGACGTAGGGGTTTATGTTCAGGCTGGTGAGCTTGTCTATAATACCAGAATGGGGAATGGTGTTGAAGGCCTTAGCGAGGTCTAGGTAGGCTGTGTGTACCACCTTTCCCTCATCTATAGCCTTGGTAACTGTCTCAAAGAAGTCCACCAGGTTTAGGAGGCATGATCTGCCCTTAGCAAAGCCAAATTGGGTAGGGTCCAGTGTTTGGAGGTTCCCAATGTCTCTGTTAATGAGTTCCATGATGATGCGCTCCATAGCCTTGAGGACTAAGCTAGTCAGGCTTATAGGGCGATAGTTGTCCGGAACATGTTGGACAGTGTGAGGTTTGCAGGTCTGAATAGGACCTTATTTCTCATAATAGAATTGTGTGTATGCTATAGACTGTAGTGGTGTATCTAGCACTGTGCATACCTCTCAACCGTACTGAATTCCTCAGTATTTATCAGTTCTGAGGGCAAAATAATGGGGTGCCACGAATTTACGAGTGGCCCCGTAAATTCCTGGGTTTTTTTTTTCAAAATTTGCATGATGATGTCAGCATTGTGAGACAGCCTACCAGCCTGTCAGAAACTCAACTGAGTTTCCTTTACTATGTACGCATTGTTGTGGATTAGGAATAGCATTAAACAGCCACAGCAGTGACCAGTGAGCAAAGAATTTGCCTGCTTTGTTTACAGTTTTCTTACTTCTGCCAGCCAAGTGCAAGAAACAAGTTAAAGTACCTTCCGCAGTGCTGTGCAGCTGAGCACAGTCCTGTCCACCTAGCAAACCCACTCCCAGGAAACCCGGCAGGACCCAGACCCACTGACCCAGGCCAGGATGAGAAAATTTCTGTTCTCAAACAACTGGACTGCCTCTGGTTCCAGATAAGTAAAAGTACAAAGAAAAACAAAATCATACCTTGGCTTTACAACTGAACAGATTTTCACAGAATGTCCTTTTGCCTCATTTTTTGGTCTGTTCTTCATAAAATTTTGGATCTTCACTGACTGTACCTAGCTTTAGTTTTGCAATGACTTTAATGAAATACTGACTTACAACAGTTCAGATCTTGAAAAGATAGATAGATAGATAGATAGATAGATAGATAGATAGACAAGCATATAGAAAGCTACTGTTGCTCATAAAGAATACAGACAACTGTTGCATAAGGTGTATGTTACACTTTTTGTAGTCAGTTCAGTGTTGAACAAGTTGCTGCCTTTAAATGAATTCAGAGATGTGCATAAAGACTGTTACTTTCTGAGAAATCCATCACAAGATGACGGCACCAAATATTGAGAATATTTTACAGAATATCTTACCCACCGTAAACAGTAAAAATGAAAATACTTTATTCACATTTTATTGATTATTAAACCATATATTTTCTTTATGAAACTATAAAAACTGGCAACATCCTTTTATAACAGTTCTACACTTTCCACAGATTTTCTTACAAATAAATAAGATTCTTTTTGCTATACGCATGCACTGTTGGAACTTTTATTTGCTACTTTTCCCATTTGCATGATTTTTCCGGCTTTGGTACAGACACTGTATACTACCCTTGTTGAGTAATTGCTGGTTGACTTATTGAACAGCAAGACTATTAAGGGCAAGTGGTACCAGAGTGTACTGTTAAAAAACAAAATGCATGCATGAAGTTTTCAGTACTTTTTTTTTGTAAAGTTTAAATCGCTGTAAAATCCAACCTGTATAAATCTGTTGTATCTGTATGAAGTCCATCATAGCAATATGTCTGTCATGTTTTTTTCATTATTTATACTGACTGTGTTACAGGATGTACTTGTCTGGAGTCTGTTTTACTTTGTTTTTCATATTTGAGTTGCTTGTGGGTACTTGCATGTCCACTGCAGTCTGGGTTGAGCACTTTCCAAAGATGAGGAAGGTAGCAGCTGGAAGAGAGAACTAAAGATGCTGGCAGTGATGGTATATGAAGCATATAAGTGACATGAGGAGTATAGTTAGGTGTTAATAGATGATAGTAGGGATTCCTTGTCAGCTGCATAGTCCTGTCCTTTGAGTTTGACTTTTCTGTGAGTATACATAAGTAAACATAAAGAACTGGTACAGTGCGGAAGCCAACAAATCAAAAAAGAATCGCACTGAAATAGGGTAATAGATGGAAAAAAAACACCTTTAATAATAAAAACACCAGTATTAAGCACTTTCATCCCCACAAGCTGGGACTTTATCAGAATACAACTAAGTACAGCACAATCTCATGAAATAGCCCTCCAAAACTCACAATAGGCTAATTAGAAACCAATCAACACACCCATTTAAAAATACTCATAAAGCATTAATATAAAAACATTTTTTAGTGAAAATACAACCAAAATAGACTGTTCATATAAATGAACATCAATTTATAAAAATATAAATGTTATAAACATGTATATAGATCTGTAATGTTTCAGCTTTTTTTCTGCAATATAGGGGAGATAGATACAACCTCATTTAAGCCTGGGGGAGCATAGTGCCCAACCTCAATTGCCACTGTATTTCCTTTTTCCTCAAAATATTTTTCCAGTTACCCCCCAATCAACTTTAATGTTTTCCAAAATACCAAAGGTAAATTTACTAAACCCTTTACATACTAGAGAGTGGTTGTATAGAGCATTATACTCCTTTTTGTTGTTAATCTCATATGTATGTTCATATGTCATAGTTCTCAATGCCTATTCTGTTTTTCCCACATAATAACATTCACAATTTCCACACAGGGCCAGGTTTACCACCTTTTGGATGGCACAGTTCCCAGTTTGGAATCTAATTTCAGTCCTCACAGTGTTCCCAAGTGTTATTTGCACTTGTTTATTAATATACACACACTGGTTACATCACCCACATGGTCTAGTGCCCTCCACTTGGTCCTGAGTATACATAAGTTAGAGGCTTGAGGCGGTGAGTCAGGATAAAGACCCTGTATTTCTGGTTATATCACTAATGATGTACTAACAACTATTTGAAAAGAAGATAGTGGTTAAGACCTTTAGACTCCTACGCTGTATAATGAGCAAAGGGGAATTGAAGAATAAAAGCTAAGTTATGCCACTCTACAGAGCATAACAAGATTATGTGCATATAATGTATCAGTTTGATAGACTGAGTAGCAATGGAAAATTGGGTTGATTAGGAAAGTGCAAAGGAGACTAAAACAAGAATGTTTTGAAGAAATGATGGAGTGAATTTTGAAGAGAATACAATGGGAAGGTATGAGATGTCTACTGTAGACATCTCTTCACAGAAACAAATGGTTCCTCAAATACCAGGTTAAAGGAACTAAGCATTCTTCAACAGATAAATAAGGCACATTGGCTTGAGTTACTCATATAACAGCATATCCCCTCACATGTGGCACAAACTTCTTCTACATGGCAAGCAGAGTAGCAGCCTTACCACCTTCAAAGTAAACTTAAATAACTGGATGGGTGTTTACACAAATTGTGTTTAATTTTATATGAGTGTAATAGCTGATTTTATTTTTATAAAATAAAATTATATTTTAGTTTTATACAAGTTTAGATGTTAATATAAACAAGTTCAGATGTTAATATAAATAAATCAGTTCTGTTCTGGTTTATAGTTTGTGTTATTTAATGAAGAAGGCTGAAGCACAGCTGCAATTAATTTTATTTTTATAAAAGAAAATTGTATTTTAGTTTTGCAGAAGTTCAAATATTAATATAAATAAAACACTATTGTTATTCTGCTTATTTTGTGTTTCATGATCATATTTTGGTTGTCTGTTCTTCAGTTAGTGTTTAAAAGTTGGTATCCCACAATTCCACTTGAGCAGGTGGGGTTACAAAATTATGTATGCAAATGTTATGATAATCAGCGCACAGATTTGTACCTAATTTTCACATGCCTTTGTCCAGATATTGTTATTCTACTTATTTTGTGTTTCATGATCATATTTTGGTTGTCTGTTACAGATTTGTACCTAATTTTCACATGCCTTTGTCCAGATTTTTGATGTTCCCAGGTTGAGAAGTATGGCACTGTGTGTAATGCATAATAGGAATATATAAATGGGACTAGGATTTAAAATAAATGTCAGCTCTGCACCAGTGGCAGCTGGTGACTTCAAATTAAAGGGGGGCTGCAGGAGACATCTGAATAGGTGGGGCCAATGGTAATGGGTGTGGCCAACCAGAAAGGGGGTGGAGCTATGCTCAAAACCACAACAACTGAAACTGTAATTAATTACACTACCCTGGGTGCCAAACCATCATTACTAGAGTCCAATCAAGACAAAATGAAGTGTAGAAGAAAAACATATTTCAATACATTGGCTACATGGCAGCTTACTTAATATCTAGATGGAAACACAAAGGTTGTAAGGCATGAAAAAATAAATTACTTTTTAAATACATTACTGGAATGCCAGTTAAAATCAAGTATAAAAAAACAAGCAGCACTCAACTCAAACCACTTCTCCTTGCACTGCAGTTCTAATTATAATTTATATTCAGCTTTATAAAATTACCAAGTAACATGCTGAAAGTGGCAATCTCAGTGATACCCCTACTTGTAAAAATGTTTCTTATCCAAAAAAGACCTGCTGCCTGACAACAACTATCTACTTGTTTCATGGGGAAGACATGATCAAAGTAAAAAATGAACAGCAAACAAGAAACAAGCTCAAGATAAATTGCTTAAAGGATTACTGCACAAGTTATGGTCCACACTTGATAGATTGGCATTCTGTTTAGTTTATGGGTAAAGCCTGCAAAGATGACTGCAAGTCTCCAACAAATGTAATGAGCTTCTGAAAATACTGTAATCCTGTCTTTTATTACAAATACTGTCATATGCATTTCAGTACCTAACGCTTATACGTTATCTAGTTATGTAAATATTCTCTGAATGGCAACAGCAAAAAGGCTTTCAATGTTGGTAATTCTTTAACAGTATGCTTATTAAAGCTTACTTGCATCTTACAATCTCCAACAAGCTTACCTGATGGTCATTAAAGAATTGCTACTTAAACACAGAGTAACAGGGCACTGTGACAGCATGCATTTTCTGAATAATAAGAAGCATAAATCAACAGTATAAAAATATGACAGAAAACCAGAAGATTCTGCAAAATCAAGGACAGATGAAAAGCCTCTGTCGTACTTGTGCCTAACTTGGATGGGGGAATACTCTGCACAGTTACACTGCATGACTGCTCCTTGCCTTGCTTGGACACATCCAGAGTCACTACATGGGGGAGTGGGGTGCAACAAGTATGTCACAATTTGAAATGTCTCTGGCTGACGGTGATGGCTCTGACACTCATACCTCTCAACTTCAGAGCAAGAAATTTGGACAAACCCATACATAGAAGTGGGACACAGGCCCAGAAATATGGACAATTTTTAAATATTGCTCTTATAAACTTAGAAAGATAATAGAACAATAGTAGGTCTTGCATTAGTATGAATTTTCTGTAGGGTATGAAATCCGAAACTCAAATGTCTGCCATTATTTTCTAACTTCAGTCTTTAATGATTTGCCACTATTTTGCCAGAAAACCACAATTTTATGAAAAATGGACCAAAATGTGATGCAAAAATATAACATTGCCACACAATACAGCTGGGAACCTGCTAAAGAAGGGACACTTTTTTAATATTAGTTCTGTTAACTTGAGCAGCTGACAAAATAAGACAATCTACATGCATTTCTGAAATAAAAGTAATCTACAACTCTGATCATTACAGATATTTATAATTGTAAACCCTCCACGTTTTCTTCCGAAATTGCCATTTTGTAGGGGGATTATTAAGGGGAGAGCAACATTTTGAGCCAAAATTGGGGACAGTTGAGAGGTTTGGATATTCCTAATTCTATAAAGCAATTTATTTGCACGTAACTCTCAACCTCTTAATGCAGAAAATCTGAACAAGGCCAAATATATTGGGGGAACATACAAGCAGTACTAAAAATTGCTCTTGTATAAACTTAAGACAGTTGATAGAATAACAGGTCTTGCTTTAGCATGCATTTTTCTGAAGGTTATAAACTCAATGTCTGTCATTATTTAGTGACTTCATTCCTAAATTATTTGCTAGAAAACCACAAATTTTATGAGGAACAAACCAAAAATAAGAAACAAAAAATGATTCATTCTGCAGAAATCTGGACAGTTGAGAGGTATAGTTCAGCCGGGGCTGTCTTTGAGTTTGCTGCCCTTCCCCCCCCTCACAAAATCATGGTCAAATGGAGCCAACCCCCTGCAGCCATTCCAATGTCCCATTCCTTGGTTATTTCGCCCCATTTACCATAAACACTGTAATGTGCATACTGCTTTACTTCTGCGATGATTTGGATTTGAAAGTTTTATTTGCATTTTACAGCACAAACACTAATAGATATCTGCTAAACAAAGCAATGCAGTCTCACAATGAAAATAGACTTAGCATTAAAACTTCTCTGCCCTTGAAACTCACATTCATTGAAACAGCACTGAAATCCACATTGAAAGAAAATAGATTTTGCCAGTGGCAGATAAAGATTAACTTTGGGCTGTTTTCAAATCATAGGCCCCTTGCACATGAAACATACACGTGCTCTTTGATACACCTTCCTGATTGTATTAAATTATATTCCTTGTACAATACAGTACAGTTGTTAGAGGGCATTTTAAATTTATTGTTTTGTACATTTTTCCAGTAAAGAATGAAACAAAATGCATGCACCAATAATGACAAAACTGCCCAATTCAGAACATTTCCATCATAAAAGTCTACTCAAACTTCTACAGTCCACCAGTATCAGTAAATATACACAATCTCTGATGAAGTAAAAGTCATCTAAATAATTCCACATTAAAGAAATCTGTAACTAATGAAGAGGTTGCTGCTAGCAAACAACTTTATATTTCATTGTTTCATCTACAAATAAAGTGCCTGTTGCCCTTGAGGAATACATTGCCTATTTTGCATTAAGAAAAATAAGCTAGTAATATTGCAATAGGGAATGGATGGCAAACTGATAACAGGTTCATAGTTACTAGGTATCTTTGCTATAAAGGACTGCAGCATCCAACCCCTTTACAACACAGTACAATATCAGCAATGCATCTACCTATCGTGGGAGTAGAACCCACAGCCTTCTGCATCAAAAGCAAATACACTACATGTTGTGCTATTAACAATGCAAACAGACTCAGCATAAGCAGCACTAAACTTTTGTTCCCCTGCAGCTCTAAGCTTCTTGGAAAATCTACTCGACACTTAGCTGCATCTCTGAACTTTGCAGCACAAGAAATCTGGAAAAGCCAAAATGTATTGGGGGTGGGGGGTTTGGCAAAAGCCCAAAAACGAGGGACTTATTTTAAAAATTGCTTGTATAATTTTGTAAAGTTGCTAGAATAAAATGCTTATCACCATACATTTCACTGCCAAGTATTGAAATCAGGACCCTGTGCAAAACAATCAGAGCAATATACCACAATGCCATATCATCTGTTTTGTGAAAGAGAGGAAGACTGAAACTTAAATGGCTACCATTTAGTGACTTCAGTTCTCACCATAGCTGTCAACCTCTTAGCATAAAACACCTGAACAAAGCCAATAATGGGGGAATACAGCCCCCAAACATATTCTGTGAATTCAGTTCTCACCATAGCTCTCAACCTCTTAGCAAAACACACGTGGACAAAACGAGTTATGGGGGAATACAGCCTCCAAACATATTCCGTGAATTCAGTTCTCACCATAGCTCTCAACCTTAGCACAACAAACCTGGACGAAGCCAATAATGGGGGAATACAGTCCCAAAATAGGGACAAATTTCAAATATCCATGTTATAAACTTAGAAAATTGCTAGACTAAAAGGTTTTGTGTTACCATGTACTTTCTGAAGGATATGAAGTCTAAAATTTAAATGCCTGTTATTTTTAGTTACTTAACATTTGTTAACCAGAAAAGTCTGACTTGGAGCAAATGCCAATTTTCAGCAGAGGCCCAGGGAGAAACACTCCAGACATATGTTTTTGTAAGATGGGAGAACATGCAGATTCCACACAGAGGGCACCCCAGCCAAGAATCAAACCAGAGAACTTGGAGCTGTCAGGCAACAATGCTACCAGTGCACCACTGCACTAGTGACTGTAAAAGGAAACAAAAATATAGAAACCACAGATTTTATGAGGAACAGAACAGAACAAATATGAGGCAAAAATCTGCACATTTTTACAAATGGTAGTGGGTAGGGAATTCAGGCCCTTGTCACCTGAGCCCAAGGTATAGGGTTCAAACCTGAGGTATTCTCTAACCACCAGTGTATAGTAACTGGGGCATTGTACACACACACATCCAACTGCATGGGATGCTCTTGACTGCTGTGTTTCTAGTCTGGATGTCGAAAATGCCACAAGTGTTATTTTATTTCTTTTACAGCTGGGGGTCTGCAGTCCTGCAGTCCAATAGCATGGGCCACCCCTGCTCTGCACAACTGAAGATATGGGAATGGGAAACCTATCAGGTGCACTGTATAATGGATGGGATACAGAAAACAAAATCTGGCTCAAGTAACTTCACTAAAACTCATAAAAAACACATTTAATAAACACAAGCTTGCATAAATACAAAATCTTCCTCAGGTTCCTCCCCTTTAAAGAGCTTTAGTGGAATTACTTGGGTCAGATTTTGGTCTTTTCTTCTGTATTCTTGTATTTATCCAGGTTTGTTTTACCTGCTGTGAGCTACCACATGTGGTGTTTGAAATGGATGTAGTGCGTTATTACATTTATAAGGTTTCATCTAAGGCTTTAAGGAATGAAATGCATTAAAAACTTTTAACTTGTCAAGTTGTTTTTTTCCTTTTGTGTTTGTGTATTATATAAAATGCAAATGGGGACAGGAAATCATTTATTTTCCAGAGCTATAGCATCTTGGTTTGGATTTCATGATGATGCAGAAGCAAGATACAGTATTTTAAGTTCTTTCTGACAGCAGTATTTAACAATGAGCAGAGAGTTTTAGCAAGCAAGAAAGTGTAACTGTATTTGGTTTCTATTTCATGCTGCAGGGCATGCCTTCCTATTAGTATTACTGGTAATTTTTTATTTCCATTTTCAGCGGAGGGGCGAGAAAAAACTCCACACAAGAAGGATTACTATAGCCAGTATTAAAAACGGGGGGAGTAGGGGTAGAAGAAAGAGAGAGTAATTTAGGGAGAGTTAATCCTGGTTGCAACTGGCAGAGCCAATGAGATTTGAGATGGTGATTTAATCTTTTTTTTAGGTTTAGTGAGAAATGTTGGTGGAGAGACTGGAGGGAGGAGTTCCATTTTTTTTGGCCATGGCAATGGCATGTGCAACCCATTATTGTAATACACTGGAGTTGCATTTCACTGGTTACACATAATAATGAGACAACAGGCAATATTGAATAACTCCTCTTCAATGTGCAGAAGAAAATATTTTGCAGTCACACTTACCTATGTTAGAAGATTTATTAAAAGTCTTGTATATCCATGTATTACCCACTGGAGAAGCACAGAGTGAAACAGCGTGTTACTCTTGTGCATGTGTGCAAGCCAAAAAAAAAAAAAAAATCAACCCCGGGATTCAGCAAGCTCTTCACAGCATGCAGGAATAGTGCAAGAGCTGCTGGCGGCAATATGACTGCCACAAGATCCAGGAACAAGCTCCATGGATGTGCACGAGTGCTCCTGCACTGTTCCTGCACGGACACAGCTCTTGTATGCTAATTACCCCCATTTGCAGTAAAAACATGCAAATGAGGTGAATTAGTGATCCAGGAAGCAGGCAGCCATCTGTGCAGGATTAGTGTAACCTGCAGAAATGTATTCGGCTAGTAACCGAGTACATTTCTGCAAACTACAAAATGGAGCGATGACAGCTCCAAATAAAGGGTGCATATAATGTGGAAGGCATGCCAGTGGCCAAATATATATCCATTGGCATGGAAAATTGTTTCAAAATAGCAAAAAATAACTTTTTTTTGGTCAATTTTGGCTGTTTGTAGGGCAGCAGCCCGCAAATGGGATGGGCCCGAAAATAAAAATAAAACCTTGAAAAAAGCTTTTTAGGCAAAATCATAATTTTGCCATTATAGTCAATGACAGGCAGAAGACAACAAGGCCACTAAGTAGTGGCTGATAAGGGGGACGGCTCAGTGTTAGACTTGTAACTAGGCATTAGCAGTCAGTTCTATGCAAATGAGGGGAATGATACTGAATCATAGATTTCCCTTCATTGCTAGCCAGCACCCAACCGTGTAGGTGCAGAAAAACCATGGTGCAACCCTAAGAGTTAACTGACATCATAGAGGGGTGTGTCAGGCATACTGTAAGCTTATTGGAGCTCTGTGGCTCGGGTTTGCCCTTAGCTTAGCAGAGCTAAGGAAGGGGATGTGTCTGAAACTGCCTAGCAGTATTTGCATTGCCTAAATGGGTGTTGCAGGCTGCACACCAGGTTTAAAAAAAAAAAAAAATTTAAACCAGGAAAAAGCTCCATTCACATCTGAGCATTGGGTTTGCACGGCATGCCTTGGGGCTTAAACAGGAAGGCAATGGGAAGGGAAAACAGCAGTAGGAAGGTAATCAAGGAGAACTAGCATAGCTGGCAGGTGAAATGTATCAGAATCAGCCATTACACAGGCAACAGCGCAGCCCAGCACACTACTATAAACTATGCAAACACCTTTCCCTTTGTTTTTTTCCACAAACTCTACACCACTGGTGTACATAAATGGGGAAATTTTACCTAACAAAAGCAACAAAATGATAGGGGCTGCTTTTGCTCTCATAAATCTACATGTGGAAGAGGCTAAGGATGGTGAGGATGACAATGCTGATGACCAACCCATAGTGAGGAGAAGGAGAAGAGTGTACAGACGCAGGGTAACATACCAGGGGCTACATGAGCTGGAGATAGTGGAGTGCTATAGGGTGGACAGGGACCTCATACAGCAAATTGTTGAGCTGTGCCAGCCATGCCTCACACACAAAACCAACAGAGGAAAACCCATCCCAGTGGATTCCAAGGTATGTGTAGGCTTAAGAATACTAGCCACAGGTACCTTCCAAAGGACAACTGGGGATATCACGGGGATCTCTCAGGCATCAGCATCCAGGGTACTCCACCAGTTCCTGGATGCTATGTCAGCACATGCTAGTGAGCACATATATTTCCTCAACACCCATGAAGTGTTGACCAGCAATATGCATCTCTTCCACCAAATAGCAGAATACCCTGAGGTAGTGGGTGCTATAGACTGCACACACATACACATCAAAGCACCACCTGGTGAGGGGGGTAGAGTCTACATAAACCACAAGGGCTTCCCCTCCATCAACTGCTAGGTTGTGTGTGATGCCCAGGGCATTATAATGAATGTGTGTGCTGGCAGCCCTGGAAGCTATCACGACTCCCACATCTGGCATATGATGCAGCTGTAACAGAGATTTGCTAATGGGGACATCCCATATGGCCACCTCTTGGGGATGCTGGTTATGCACTGGAGCCATGGCTGATGACACCAATCAGAAATGCACACACACACCTGAACAAGAACTCCATAATGAGGCATACGCACAGACCAGAATCATAATAGACTGTGTCTTTGGGATACTCAAGTCACGGTTCCAGTTCCTGGACATACCCGGTGGAGCCTTGCAGTACTCACCAGCTACATGTACCCAGATTGTCATTGTATGTGCCATGCTACATAATATGATCCTGCGGAAACAGCTGCAGCAGGAACAGCATGGGGCAGGGCCACACAGCCCCCCACCATTGCCAAGGCCAGCACAGGCACAGAGTGACTCGGAGGAGGAACAACCTGAGCCTACCCCTGTAGGCAGAAGGAGGCATGCCCAGTATGCCCAGGCCTTGGCAAAGAGGCAACACATAGCACATACACTGACATGGTAGGAACCCGGGGAATGACACCTCTATCTGACTCACACATACAGTAAAAGGGATGCCAAACATGACCCTACCTGTGCTTAACAATTTATAGGGAGTGTACTATGTGCATCTGACATAGTCAGCCCTCCAGCTCTATCCTCAATACTGGCACAGCTACAAGGTAAGTCACTCTCACTATCAGTTGCTGAATGTAGTAGTATGTTCTGCTACCTGTGTCTATGGTATGGATGTGAGCATGTAAGGGAATCTGGTGACTGAATGGGATGGCTGCAGATAGTAGACACCTATATTGTCAGCATGAAATCCATAACAAATACTGGTGCCAATATAGTAGGTAGTACTAGACAAGGTGAAAAAAAAACACAGTAGGACATGTGGTGGGCCAAATGTGTGTCCATAGGACACACACATGCATGTCAGTGAGACTCTCATACCCAACAACAGTCTCAGCCAACAGGACAGGTGTAGACAAACACAAAGAAAGGCTGTGCTAAGGCCACTGATTGATGGCTTTGGAGAACAGCCCCCCTCCAGACCTGCACAGACAGGTTACAACAGGTCAGGCAGTGGGATGTTAGTTTTGAAGGGTAAAAAGTTTGAAACTGAAATGTAAGTCAATAAAACCTAAGAACTGTACTACACTGATATGCCTCTAGTCTGCATGATAGGTCAGAATACAGAATTAATTGGTACCCAACAGAGTACCTGAAATACCAGTACAGTCATAGCAAATGTTTACAGATGTCAGGTGTTCCCCCCCGCAATCCTTTGTAGAAATGTAGTAACATGTATGTGTGGGGATGCTAATATGTGGAGCACATATTACCGGAGCTGGCCAAAGTAGCAGGATAAATTGTTGCACGTGTACAATATGCAGGTTGTTGTGTATTGTATATTATGTGAAAGTGGTCAGCATGTAGGCATGGAGGGTCGTGGCCAGTACTGTTGATGACAGGGCCAAGTTCTCACAACTGCAGTGCCAAACACAATGTATCCCAGCAAGACACAATCCAGCAGTAATCCATACTAATTGTTTGGATGTAATATCTGTCACCATCTGAAGGATGGACATGGCATGAATGTGGGCCCAGACATACAGAGAGTACACAGGTTGAAGTACCCTAGACAGAGAGTGTATAAAATGTTACTGCCAAATGGACACACCTTTAGATTTGTGCATACAGGTTATCAGCACATTCGTTGGCTGTGTAGTATGGAATACTGATGTAGTCTGGCCAAACACTGGCAGACCACAGAAGGCACAGGTATGAAGTACTGAGAAACCGCTGATGTCCACACACAAGCCAGCATAAGTGGAACGCCCCACGTATATCTGTTAGTCAGCTGCAAGTAACTTCCATAGCACACATGCACTCAGCTCACCCCACCATCAGCCACAGGTACCTCACAGGTCATATCCCTGCTTTTGGGAATAAGTACAATATGACCCCTACCTTTGTATGGGAATAGCCACAGAATGCAGCATGCTGAAGAGGTGACCCATGCAGGTGTGTCCCTAGCTGTAAGCAGCACTCTGCCAGCATCCACACCAATGGATCAATAAGGACAGAAGCTATTGCCATTAACACCTTGCACACCTACCCTGTCACCCCAGCGGAATACAATGGCTTGCAGTCTGGGACTGCAGTTGTGGCACAATGCACTGGCCTGCTACAGATGGCCTGCATCACTACCAAATGCCCTACAGTCCTCTGTCAAAGGCCTGTGTCTCACCCGTACTGCCAATGTATGTTATCTCATTGACTCCCAAATAACGACATAACACAGTTCGCAGAACACAAATTCAAGACCATGTTGACAAATCCCAGTAGCATGTCCACCATGTCCTATTGCATGAACTGTGGCCCAACCCCTAAATACTGCTTGGATAAAGTGATAACTATAGGGATACTTATCGGATATCGTTTGCATAATGTTCGGAAGAGAATAGAATAACGGGGGGGTAGAAGTATGGATGCCATGGAGTCTGTAAAGTCTGAAACTCAGATGTGTGCACATACTATCCCTGCCTGCAAACACAGGAATGGGGTGGCTACAAACCTGCTCGTAAACCACAATGTGAAGGGATAATGACCAGAAATATGAGCCCTGCCTCTGGGTAACTTGTGTGAATCTGTACAACTGTGAGATATGCCACAGCAGGATATGGCCATTCTGTCACGTCCATAAATGTACAAGCATGGGATCCTCTGCCACCACAGTACTAAGGTGCTGAACCATTTACACAGACCCATCAGGAAATGTCTGCAGCTCCCCCTCAAGAATGGCATGACTGTACAAGAATATGTAGGCTGCAGACCACAATACTGGACACAGCTTCATTCATCTTGTATTACCCAGGACATTACTGCAAGTAAATACGTATACCTGTCAGTAGTTGATGACATAAAACATCACAGTGTAAAACAGTACATATGTCTGACTATCTCTGCTAACACCAAAACCATGTAGCATAAGCAGCACAGACATAATTAGCTACAGTATCCCACTATCCTTTGCCCATTGTGACCCCATATTGTCAACCGATCTACAGATATCCTGCAGAAACAGGTTGCTAGCTGCAGGTGTAGAACACAAGTGCCTGCACTGGAGTACAACCTACCTGGAATGGATTCACACATCTAGTACAGAAGGTCATACTGGGCATGCTCCCACACTTAGAAATGAAGCCCATGTCTGGCAACAACAGTGGACGATACATATCTGTCAGTCACAGATATCTGTGCACACATTCCACATTGCACACCAGTCATGCTTTCCACACACATCGGATAGGAATACACACACATATATCCAAGGACAACACACTATAATAGGTCAAACATGCACATACATAGATGTGGGGAAGAGAGTGACAGACAGTGAAAAAGAGCTTCCCATCATAAGGCCTGTCCCACCCAGCACACATCCAACTGGCCAATACCGCATGATGTGCATATGTCTATCACTATAGACATTTGCTTCTGGTAGCCCTCAGCACTATAGTGTCTCTGGTGCTTGTGATAACTATGTAACATGACAGTACAAGTCATTATCCATCTAGCAGTTGTATACACGGTCCTGTCAAATGTAAACCTGTCTGTAACTGAGTGTTGTGTATTTGCTTCCAGACGAATGGTTTATGGCCCATTCACACACACTGCACTCCCCATTGCCCTAATTTAGCTAGCCTGCTGCTGTCATTCACCTTGAAATGCACCGTTGGAGAAGGGTTAGTCCTATAAGCTCTGTGGTATGTGCTATAACTGCGTAATGCCATAGTGTGATGTGCTAGTTAGGTAGTAGTTCTAATCCCAGACATGGCAACTGTGAAACTCTGTGTGTGTTTGTTTGTGTGTAGGGATCAATGCTTTTGAGGCCAGTCACAGTCACTACACTTTCTATTGCCCTACTTTGGCAAGCCTGCTGATGTCATTCACCTTGAAATACACCTTTGGAGAAGGGCTAGCCCTATAAGCTCTGTGGCATGTGCTGTAACTGTATAATGCTATAGTGTAATGTACTAGTTAGGTAGGAATTCTAATCCCAGGCATGGCAACTGTGAAACTCTGTGTGTGTTTGTTTGTGTGTGTAGGGATCAATGCTTTTGAAGCTAGTTACAGTCACTACACTTTCCATTGCCCTACTTTGGCAAGCCTGCTGATATCATTCACCTTGAAATACACCTTTGGAGAAGGATTTGCCCTATAAGCTCTGTGGTGCATGCTATAACTGCGTAACACTATAGTGTAATGTATTAGTTAGGTAATAGTTCTAATCTGTGAAACTCTGTGAAATCCTAGACATCGCAACTGTGAAACTCTTTGTGTGTGTTTTTGTGTGTGTAGGGATTGATGCTTTTGAGGCCAGTCACAGTCACTACACTTTCCATTGCCCTACTTTGGCAAGCCTGCTGATGTCATTCACCTTGAAATACACCCTTGGAGCAGAGTTACCCCTATAAGCTCCATGGTGTGTGCTATAACTGTGTAATGCTATAGTGTGATGTACTAGTTAGGTAGGAGATCTAATCCCAGACATGGCAACTCTGAGACTGTGTGTGTGTGTGTGTGTGTGTGTGTGTGTGTGTGTGTGTGTGTGTGTGTGTGTGTGTGTGTGTAGGGACCAATGCTTTTGAGGCCAGTCACAGTCACTACACTTTCCATTGCCCTACTTTGGCAATCCTGCTGATATCATTCACCTTGAAATACACCTTTGGATAAGGGCTAGCCCTATAAGCTCCGTGGCACGTGCTATAACAGTGTAATGCTATTGTGTGATGTATTAGCTAGATAGGAGTTCTAATCCCCAGACATGGCAACTGTGAGACTCTGTGTGTATAGAGATCAATGTTTTTGAGGTCAGTCACAGTTCCTACACTTTCCATTGCCCTACTTTGGCAAGACTGCTGATGTCATTCACCTTGAAATACACCTTTGGAGTAGGGCTAGCCCTATAAGCTCTGTGGCACGTGCGATAAATGTGGTGCTCTGTAGTAGTAATTCATAGCTAGGTAGGGGTTTGAATCTCAGCACTCTCAAGTGTGTGTGTGTGTGTGTGTGTGTGTGTGTGTGTGTGTGTGTGTGTGTGTGTGTGTGTGTATGTGTGTCATCAGTATCCTGTGTGGAGGTAGCTGTGATTGTGTAATAACAGGCCTCATTGTGGGGTGGGTTTTGCAAATTTCTTATATTGAGGAACTACAATATGTCACATTGTCCACCTTACAAGGACAACAGATGTCAAACAGCAGAGATGCTGATGTAGACAATCCATATCCCTACATGTGACATTATGGATTGGTGAACAATATAGGCAACCCGTGTATTACCCAGAGAACACTATCCACCCATGTCTCATACACAAACACACTTGGCTAGGCAACAACCACTATATTGGTAGTTCCCTGCATATTGCCCACAGATAGTACCCACAGTGTGATTGCAGTGGACTACAGAAGACTTGGCACCCTGTTCCATCCCTACAATAGGCAAATAGAGTCTGCAAATGTAACCCATGAAGGAAATACCATGCCTTATACACATGCCCTGTGTGGACAGATGCCACTAACACCAGTGAATACCTGTATCATGCTGTCAGTGTGGGTACAGGCATAACCTTATTTTCATAGCCACTTCTCACCACATGAGGTCAGGAATGCCACATCAGATGATAACAATCTGTCCACACAACATGCCCCAGACACCCCAGGTGCACTTCCACATGTCACAGAACATGCATGTGGGACATGTGCACAACCTAGACACTGTCCATGTTATGGAATATAGAACATATACATGGCAAGCATTGCACAGCACTGGCCACCCACAATAGTAACCCAGATGAGTGGATGGTGAATACAATACCCACCTGTGTGGGCCAATCTAGGGACTACACCCCTGAGCCACACTGCAGACCACTGTCATGTGACCTGATGCCAAGGTATACCTTTTTCCTAGCCTTGTACAGCCTTCTGGCACAGTCAACAACTGCACACCTTTGAAGCAATGAACCCATGCATGTTAGTACTGACAAGTGTGTATGTGTGTGTGTGTGTGTGTGTGTGTGTGTGTGTGTGTGTGTGTGTGTGTGTGTGTAAGTGTGTGTGTATGTGTGCATGTGTATGTGTGGAGATTAATGATTTGGAAGCATTCACACTCACTACACCTCCCATTGCCCTCCTGTAGCATGCCTTCTGATATCAGTCACCTTGACATACCCTTTGCCCATATATCAGCCTGATAAACTCTGTGGCACATGTGATATCTGTGTAATACTGTATTGTAGCAAACTAGTTAGTTAGGAATTCTAATCCTGACCCTGCCAACTGTGATACTGTGTGTGAGTCTCTGAGAGAGTTTGCGTGTGTCTTCCTTGACACCTGCTTTTGTGGACAGGCACATGTACTACACTTACCTTATCCCTCCTTTATCATTGTTGCTGATATCACTCACCTTCAAATATACCACTGAACAGCTCTCCAACATGTAAGGTCCGTGGCGCATGCAATAACTGCATAAAAATGTAATAGCAATACATAGTCAGGCAGGGGTTTGAAACCCAGTACTGGTCGGTGTGTGACACAAACATGCTTAGCTCTTACTCTCCTATCCTCTTTCTTTGTCTCTGTCTTTCTTTCTCACTCCCTCTCTGGTGGATGTGGAAAAATACACCTACTTTGCTTAGGCAGCAGCTTGTGTTTTGTAAGTGATGCTCATGATCAGCTGATGGCATGTGCTTGAATTGCAGTCCCCCACTAGCTGATTGCATGTGGGACAGCTGTGGTATCATTCCCATAGCCAGTTGCATGGAAACACACTCCTATAACTAAGAACATCATGTGGGTGTTGGCCCTTTTCATTCACTTTGAGCAGGACTTCATGTCAGTGTTTTACAAACAGCATCACAGAGGGTAGTGGGATATACCTCTTACAACATGCACTGTGGAGACAGGTCAACAAACAGGAGGGTGATGTTCCAGACATGAGGACAGAATGTATGTCTTGCTCCTCTACGTTTGAAATAATGTTGGTTTAACAGGGTTTGTGTGGATATGGCTGGTCTACATGATTTAATATCTGTCATGACAGTGTAATGTGGTTAAGGAAATTGTCAGACTGCAGACTGGCCAATGTTTGGAGTCTTACATGTGTTGTGTTACTCGCACATGCCCTATCTTTAGAAATACAATAGCATACTCAGAGGATTGCAGTCAGTACATGGATACAGCCATGTGAGTTACTGACTTCATATCCCTCAGAAGACATATGTCACAACAAACCCTGTTACACCAGTAAATGTATGAGTTTATCACAGCAACATGTCAATATTGGCCCTGTGTTTGTGCCTCCATCCACAACTCTGTCAACCTTTGTACATATGTCATGCAGTAAGAGGTGCATATGTTCAATACATCATTATTTACTGACATCATACCTGATAACAAGCCAGTGAAATATCAGACTGCTAGACATGTTATGTATAGTAGGGCTTATATTTGAGGACAAATCCTGGACATTTTATTGTAGTGTGTACAGTAGTAAGGTCTGTGTACTTATGGTGATTGTTGACAGAGTGTGTATTGTGAATATGTACCTTGTACATACTGTGGGAGATGGGATTGGTCTTGGTCCTGTTCTATCTGATGCTGCATGCTGCTCCAGTGTATGGTACCCTATCGGCGTAAATGTTTGTAGGGCCAGACCGACACATGTCCCATACCACAGTCACTGGAGAACACTGTGTTTTGGCCCAGTATATGTAGGATTAGTGTGTGAGTGGTACATATGAGGATGGTGTTGATCACACAGTCCATATACTGTAATATTAAGTATGCTTACCATATGTGACTGTGGCTGTGTTCAGATTGGTTGTGGGTATGCGCTTTCACACAGGTGTCTGTTACTCCATGCTGTTACATGCCTGTAGAGCCTGCTATATTTGCAGTACATGTGTATTCCCCCTTAAGAAATGTAGGCCAGTGTTGTGGCAGTCTACCTGTAGTTTGCACAGTGCTTTGTGATATGCCTAGCAGCTCAGTGTACTTACCCAATGTGATGTTATGTCCAGATATTTGTCAGATGTACTGTTACCAGGCCATCATAACTGTTGTGTATTTCTGACAAAGCAGTGGGATGCTGTACAGATGTATGTCACTAACTAATGGGTAGTATGTAGGCTTGTGATCTCTGATCCTCCAGTTATTATGTGATAGGACAGACAGGAGTGTGTGAATGCATAAACTGCATGAGCTTATCTATTCCAGTATTTTCGTGATATCACCATTTACATGTCTGTAAACATCCACTTTGTCAGGCTTGGTCCACACGTCTTGCACTAAGGGGTTCTGTGTATACCTCTAGACTGATCAGAGTTTGTCAGACTGTCCACATTTATTGGTCATATCTCTGCTGTATTCCACAGGATCATTACAGTGGTTTGTGTTGTACTGCACTATGATGATCTTATGATATCTGTCTGTAACTGATGGAGTAGATGTCAATATCAGATGTGACTTCCCACACAACATTTCTGTTAAGACAACCCCTGTTACAGTAGCAACAGTCTACATTTATACCTGCAATAATTACATGACATCCCCTTGCACTAAGAGGTTGTGACTATTGATGCTGAGGTATGACTCCACTACATGTTATGGACATATGTTATACATGTATATATGTATATATGATAGCTGAGCGGCTTACAGAACATCTGCTCCCAGCCTAAAATAACTACTTATCAACCTAACAGGCTGATGTAATTGAAAAATGAAGTAGTTAACTGTTGTCCTGTTATTTAATGAAAGATCAATGTTATTTAATGAAGGGTTACTGTGTCAGGCTAGGAAACGACTTTTTGTACAGAATGAAAACTTAGTACCTGCACTACAATGTGTTTGCAACTGTAGTATATTACTATAGTGTCTTTATATAATGTGACTCAGTCCTTGTAATTGTATATTTTCCCTGTATGTAGACCCACATATTTAGATAGAGTAAATACTGTGCTTCGTAGCTGCACAGAGTTTGGATTACCGTTTAACTCATAGAGTATGTGAATGTGAAATGACTGCATGCTTGATGACTACTTATACATGCTGATAAGGTCTTATTCTCAACACTTTCTGTTTCTAGGTAGAACCCCACAAATTACCCCAGTAAAAAGAATCTCCTGCCTGAAAGGAAGCTACCCTGGGAAACTATCCCCTCTGAAGTCAGACCTGGAATTTGATAAGGTTAATACCTTATAATGTACTAAACTTATTACAAACCCTATGTACTGTTTACTGCTGATCTAGGTCTAAAGGCATCTTTAGGCTGTCCCCATAGCAACTTTGACTCCCTCCATAGTGGCTATATTTGCTTGCTTACCCCTAGGATCCTAGTACAGATTGCCTAAACATTGGTGTAAATCTACAAAAATCCAAACAAATTAAATATATCCAAAAAACACTACTTACTTACTTACCCACATACATCCATAAGCCCATGGGAACTCTCGGAGTTAGTGTTAGCCCGCTCCGCTCACGCTCACTGCACTCGGGCTTGCTCCACCCCCCCCACCCCCAAATCTCACCTGCCCCCACTACTGCTACATTTAAACCAGACTTTGCCAATCCCCTTCTGCTAAGTACCAATCAGCCCCTCAGACATTGTTGTACAACCCTCCCCCTTAACCCATTTCCTTCTCTTCTATTCTTCCCCACCTTGTTAGCACAGTCAGCCATCAAAACTTGGCCCGCCCCCAAACAAAGCAAACAAGCAAAAAATTCCTAATTACCCTAATGCCTGTACTGTTTCTTTTTTTCCATCTCACTGCCTAAGAATAAACACCTGACCATGGTACTCACTTCCCACATGGTCAGACACCCACAACTACACACATCACACCAAACACTTTACCATCCCCGGCACACCGAATTTACCACCCCCAATAAAATACTACTCCTGTACAGCCACAAGACAAAATCCTAAAGACAAAGAATATATAAAACTCATTAACAAACTCCTAAAGCTTTGTCACTATAACCTTATAACACATGGGGACATTCATCCCAACCCTGACCCACCCACACCCAATAACCTCCACTCCCCCACCACAACCCACACAGTCAAGCTACCCATGCATACTCTCACTACTTCCCTCCTAGCATTTCACCTAAATATTAGAAGTATTAACAATAAGATTCCCAACCTACATGCCCTCCTAGCAACCTACTCCCCAGACATTATGTGTCTTACAGAAATCTGGCTAAAACCCAGTACTACTGACAATGAGATATTACCTCCAGGATACAATATTCACTCGTTAGACCGTACTACTAGGAAAGGTGGTGGGATAGCAGTCCTTTATAAAACTACTCTATCAGTTAATAGAGACACCATTCAACTTTCCCAATTCAGTAATGCAGAACTCCTCATAACCAAACTACAGATTAACCAAAACAATCACCTGAATATTGTCTGTGCATATATTCCACCAGGCAACAACCTAAATACCCTAGAGGATATCCTTTACTGGTTATCCACTACATATCCACAAGAAACCATAGTTCTTGGCGACTTTAACACCAACTGGCACCCCTGCTCATACAAACCCCCCTTACCCATATAAACTTATCTGAGTTTAAACAGACCATAACCTCTCCCATTAGGATAAACAAACCGACCAACAGGAAAAAAACTTAGATGGCAATTAAAATGAAATACTTGTGTCTACCCTGGATTGAATGAATGTGTTTCTATCAGTAGTGTTTTAAAACTTCGCTCCTACTATGTGTAAATGATCAAACTGTAGGAGAATATTTTTATTAATAATACTTTTACATTCATTAACTGCTCCATTTATATATCGTCTCATTTAGCATTTTTATATGTATTGTATTAATATATATATATATATATATATATATATATATATATATATATATATATATATACATATATATTTTTAGGTGGCTTTTCCTTTAATTAATAGTTAATTAATTGTGTCACATGACTGTTTTTGGTGGGATACTTAAATGTTAAAGCGATTGTTGTTTTTAATACCTCTGAAGAAGTATGTAGATATAATCTGATGAAAGCGCTAAGGTTTTCAATAAAGTCTGGTTCTCTATTCCTGGTGTTGCTTGCTCCTTGCTTTCATTGTGGTTCTTGGTTTGTGGAAATGTCTAATGGTACAACAGGGAAAGTATCCTTGACTGGACCCTAGTCAATAACCAACCCCAACTGTACACAGCTGGTACTCTCTCTGATGACCTCAGCGACCATTGTCTAACCTATATCATAAAACATAGGGCAGGAAACCCTCACCAGCCCAAATATAAAACAGAACCAGAAAAAACTTTGATGCAGCTATGTTACAAAATGAATTAAAAGCAGTTGACTGGTTAAAACTAAAAAAAAATTACATTAGAAGAAGCAATAGATCACTTCAACACTAAATTCCTAAGCATCCCTGATTCTTATGCTCCAGCACGTACAATAAAAACTAGATCTAATACAGCACTATGGCTCACAAAATATACCAAAGCTAAAATCAAAACCAGAAACAAAGTTTGGGCCACCTGGAGAACAACTAAAGCCCTAACTGACCATCTAAAATATCAACTCAGGAATAATACAAAAAATATATTTTACTGGATAAAAAAAGCTTCTACCAAAACCTCCTACAAAAACACCACAACAACCCTCAAAAGTTCTGGGGAGGCTTAAATCAACTACTTTACCCAGGTCATTCCACCACCCCAACCCCGGCTAACCACACCCATAGTCCCCCAGAGACCATAGCTAGCACCTTTAACAACTTTTTCACTGAAACTATCCAATCCCTAGCAAATCAACTAACCCCCTCAAACTTAAACCCCACCCCTAATCTACCCAATAATTACCCCAAATTTAGTTTCCAACCAATATTCCCTAGTTTTATTTATTTATTTACATTTGTTGACCAGGCTAGTCTAACTAGATATATGTCCATTTTCAGTAGAGGCCCGAGGAGAAAAGCTCCGAGAAAAGAACAGTACGAGTGATTGGGTAATAGCAGGGACTGAGGAGTAATCTGATCTTCCCAACTCTTCCATTCTTACTGCTATATAAACCCTGTGTCTTATAAAGGCTCTGCTTGTATTGTCAGGCTCTGGATTGCATTGCATAAGTGGAAATTCCTTAAGATTCCAAGAGCAGGCTAAGTTATTTCTTACACTTATTTCACTGAATTGCACTTCTGAAATGCTTATAATTGTGCTATACAGTTGATCTACTATATTTTTGCACTGTTATAAAGCTTTTTTATTGTTTCACTGCATTTATGTACTGTTTTAAAGTGTTTTAACATTACTTAACTGTAAACTGCTTTTTCATACTGAGAGTTGTATTTTCTGTTTGTGATTGCTCTGTCTGAACCTTTATGTGCATTTTTGTTTGTTAAAAGCATTCTCTAGTCTGCTCCTTGATCTGTTTAAAACTTTAATTTAGTGGCTACAGCTAGGAACTGTAATTTTTTTCCCACCCTCCCTTCCTAGTGTTGTGTGTTTTATACTTGGTAGCTTTTCAGTTTCCCGCCCATACTGTATATTTGATCTGTGACACTCCTCCCAGTCTAGTGTCATTAGTTCACTCAATCTAATAGAGAACATTTGTGAAGGCCAACCCACTCAGATTCCTAACGTTGAATTAACTTCTGTTCCAGCTTTCTCCATTTCCACTTTACTGGAAAAAAAAATTCTAAGCTTGCTTCCCCCCTTTCCTGTGGCAGGTCAGATACGGATTTGCTGTGTCCAGGACTGTTTGTGAGCTCCTAAGCACCCCCACCACCACCACTTAACTGGGGTTAAACTATTCCTGGCGCCATAAAGTCTGTTTTTCAAAATTTCCTTTGCAACTAGCCAGCTTTTTAGTTTTAGCACTCATCTGTTTCTTTGATCTCAGCACTTGTTCAGAACTCATTGTAAGCACTAAATAAGTTACAAATTACTACAGCACTCAACTTTCCTCACTTGTCTAGAGGAAAACAGTTTTTAGTACTTAATAAATAAGCACCTATTCAGGCATGTCTAAAGGTCAGCTCCCAGTGTTTTCTCCTGTCTACCTGATGAATCTGGGCATCTTGAGACAATGCAGCAATTGCCTCATGTACACAGACAACCCTCTCTTCCTACCACCCAACACTATGACCTGTGAGAGATGCACTTATATAGCCAAACTGGAAGCAAAGCTCTCTTTACCAAAGACAGGCCTAGACAGTCAAGAGGAGAAGTTAAATACTTGCACTGCACCACACTCATCACATAGTCCCTCAAAACCTACCCCACCAAAACACACACAGAACCACAAAAAACACACCTACATTCGCGGAGGCTCTCTGTACTAATCTGCCCAAACAACAGAGACCTCCAAAGCAGAAATGCAAGCAACCTCCACCCCCCAACACAACCCAAATGACACATAGTCCACATACTCAGTGTACCACTCAACTACAGCCCATAAGGCATAACGTACCCAACACTCTAGTCATAGGTGACTCTATAGTCAGGCACACTGATGTTCCACTCACCAGGCTAAACAAGGAAAAAGTTACTGTCAGCTGCCTGTCAGGTGCCAGGATCCACCACATAACGCACGCACTCAGGTCACTCCACAACAAGTACAAATATGACTCTGTCATTGTCCATGTTGGTGTGAATGACCTGAGATGTACCTCCCTGGACTACATGAAAAGAGACATGGAGGAGCTCTCTGATCTTGTAACCCAGGCCGGTATGACCCTAGCCCTGATTAGCATCCTGCCATCACCCAGAATGACACCACAGTACAAGGACAAAATGATTGACTTTAACAATTGGCTAAGCTTCTGGTGTCATTTTAAGGGAATCCAGTACCTGTCTGCCTGGGATGACATGATCGACAGACCACACTGCTTTGCCAGAGATGGCCTGCACCTGTCGCCCTTGGGATTCCGGATACTGGCAAAGGCTCTTGCCACCCCTATAGTGCCTTTATTAGGCAAGGTTCAAATGACAAATTCACCACCGTAACAGGTACAAGCAAGCAAAATCTGAGTGTAATACTACTCAGTGCTAGAAGTCTAAACCTCAAAATGTACTCACTCGAGGCACTCCTTAAAATGGAGAACATTGACATCTGTGCAGTGACAGAGACCTGGTTCAAAGCTCCAGAGAGCACCCATGCATTACCAGGCTATAATTCATACCACACCTTTCGGCCACCAAACCCAGACTGAAACACTAAAGGTGGAGGCGTGTCCGTATTCAATAAGGATATCCACACCTCCAAGCTAATTGCTCAGCATAATGCATCCGAGATTATCCAAGTTCAACTAACTCTGGGCAAAACCACAATCCAGATTGTAGCTTGCTACAGACCCCCCACCATGCCCCAGGATTCCCACTCCTCTTTTCTTGATACACTGGAAAATATTAAGGTACAACCCAACACTCATAATGGGTGATTTCAACTACCCTACCATTAACTGGGAAAACTACTCATGTACCAACTCTTTTGCTCAACGTTTTCTGGAAATCATCAATTCCAATGCTTTGGATCAACTTATCCACACCCCCACCAGAGGCAGCAATATCTTAGACCTGGTCATCACCAACATGGGTGACCGGTGTTCCACACCAGAGGTCAGCTCCTCGTTGGTCAGATCCGACCACAAGCTAATCACCCTAGACATCCACATCCCGCTCCCACCCCCCCATTAGGAAAACAACCGTAAGAAATTTCTCCAAAGCCAACTTCACGCTTCTTAAGACAGAAGTGGCAATCTTCATGACACCCATGCAGATGGACAATAGAGGTACGACTGCTGAATCCTACACAAGTGCACTTTATAAGCACTTACACGAGTGCATGGATCGTGCTATCCCTAACAGAACCAAGATGCTATATTCCAAAAAAGGAAGCCAATCTGGTGGTCTTCTGCCATAGACAAACTCTACAACAGAAGAAAGAAACTGTTGCAAAAAAGAGTAAAATCCCACGGTTGGAGGAACTCCCTGGTCAGCCTCAGTAAGAAGCTGAGATCCCTCATAAAATCCTCCAAAGCTAGTTATGAAAACAAAATTGACACTGATTCTAAAGACAACCACAAAGCATTCTATAGTTATGTTAAAAATCTCAATGGCAACACTCAGATCTGCTCTGAGTTACACAGCACAATGGCACTAAATATACAGAACCAACTGATATTGCCAACATCCTGGCAGATAGGTTCAGTGCTAACTTTACCCCCTCTCACCCCCTAAAGGGCCCATCTTTATACTGGAAGAATGCAAAGTTCCTGTAATCATGGCTGCACAGGTAAAAACTTCACTCTCCAAAGCCAAGAACACAGCATCCATGGGACCTGACAACATCCCAGGCTGCCTTCTACATGAACTACAGAATGAACTGGCACCCCACCTAAGTACAATGTTCAATCATAGCCTCACCTCAGGCTTTGTGCCCATTGAATGACGCACCACAACAGTTATCCCACTCCACAAAGGGGGGCCCACAACAGACCCCGGGAACTACCGCCCCATTAGCCTTACGAGCCTCGTCTGCAAGGCCATGGAACGTATCATCATGGAACTCATAAACAAAGACATTGGAGATCTCCAAACCCTGGACCCCACACAGTTTGGGTTTGTAAAAGGCAGATCATGTCTCCTAAACCTGATAGACTTCTTTGAAGTAGTCACCAAGGCCATGGATGATGGTAAGGTGTTTCACACAGCCTATCTAGATCTCACCAAGGCTTTCAATGCCATCCCCCACTCTGGAATTATAGATAAACTCACTAAACTAGGTATAAATCCCTATGTCACAAGATGGGTTGCCAACTGGCTTACTGAAAGAACCCACACTGTGAAAGCAGCAGACTCCAAATCAGACTTCAGACCAGTGACAAGTGGAGTACCACATGGTTCAGTCCTGGGTCCTCTCCTGTTTGGTATCTACTTCTCTGAAGTACAGGCTAACACAGAAGGTCTTTGGCTAACTAAATTCACAGATGACTGCAAACTAGGAGCCATAATTGAAACTTCTAACGATGTAGACATCCTACAAAAAGGGCCTCACTGAGACAGATGCCTGGTATCAAAGACATGGTCTCAAGCTCAATGCCAAAAAGTGCATTGTCATCCTCTTTGGTAAAAATTCTGTACCCATGAACTAAAACATAGGCAGTAGTCTACTTAACACTGAAAGTGTGATAAGAGACCTTGGGACACAGGTGGACAGTAGTCTCTCCTTTGATAATCACATCGCCAAAGTGGTCAGGAAATCCTTCTACATGGCACACCTCATCACAAAAGGTTTCTCATCCAGAAAAAAAGAGGTCATTGTTCCCCTCTACTCATCACTCATTAGACCCATTATAGAGTACAACGCCCTTTTGGTATGTACCTCACAAGACATCTACAACTGGAAAGGCCGTCAAAATACCTCACAAAGAGGATTACTGGCCTCAAACAGATGCCTTACGCAGACCGTCTCAAAAAACTCCAGCTTTACTCCATCGCATATCGCCTACTCAGAGGCGATCTCTGCCTAACATACAAAGCTATGTCAAACCCAGAGCTGTTGGACATGCTCCACTTAAAGAAATCCCAATCCCTCCGAGCTACACACTCTAGGGACCTAAACCTTGTCACCACAATAAACAGAACATGCTGGAAGGATAGATTCCTGTCCCAGAGACTTCCCATACTCTGGAACAGACTACCTATCTATGTCAAACAGAGCTCCTCATTAGCACTCTTCAAGAAAAATCTTGATGATTGGATGGGTAATAGGAAATTTACCCCGGGGATCACTTCTGTGGTTCTGCTTGACAGGGGCACAGGAAAATAATTTTCTTGGGTGGCAAAAGCCAGGGTACATTTTTGGCTAGGCTTGTATAGGCCCTAGGGCCAATAGCCTTGTACCTACCTATGAACCTACCTATGAACCTATACAAAATGCAAATAGATAACTATACATTCAAAAACAATTAGATAGCTATACATTCATGTACACTTGTTATTTCAGCAGCAGTAAGCAAATAGGGTAACACTATGATGATAGATAACTATACATTCAAAAACAATTAGATAACTATGCATTCATGTACACTTGTTATTTCAGCAGCAGTAAGCAGATAGGGTAACACTATGAAGATTTTTGTTTCAGTCATTTGGAGCAGCAGTTAGCATAGACAAATATAAGCATTAGTCAGTTAACGTATTGTGTCGAGGAAGTTGACACAGCACAGTGATGGGTATGAAGAGAGCAAATTATTTATATTTTTAGAAGAGAGAGCAGTAGCAAAGGTAAAAGAATTGATGTAAAAAAAGGCTAAAAGCAAGGGAAGATAGTATCAGTCGGGCTTGGTGCATGGGGAAAGCCATTGGGATTTTAAGAAAATTCTTAATTAGTTCCTGAAAAGATGGGTGGATGTAGTAGACGTTAGTTCAGTTGGGAGTTTGTTCCAAGTTTTACCAACAGAGTTAGAAAACAGACAGTCCCCTGATTTGTTTTTAGATTTTAAGGTGGCTACTTGTAATGTATTTGCAGAACGTAGGGTTGGAAGGTTTTGATAAGAACTGAGGAGGTTACCAAGTATAGGTGTATTTGTGGGATGGTGTAAGATCTTGTGGATAAAGGTGAGTTACTGGTAGAGTAGCTGATTTTATATTTCCAGCCATCCTGGTAGATCAGATTTTGGCAGTGGTGGGTTCTAAATGGGATACCAGTGGCAAATCTGGCTATGTTGTTGTAAGAAGTTGCTAGTTTATTTAAATTGCTTTTGGTTAGGTTTGTGTATATAGGGGAGGCATAGAGAAGGGTCAAAATCAGGTGAGTTTCAGCAATAATAATCTTGGGTGAGGCTGTGAGAAATGGTTTGAGTTTATACAGGAAACCAAGTTTTCTATTTACAGATTTAATAGTTAGGTTAATGTGCGTGTCAAAGTTGGGATTATTATCTATTGTTACACCTAGGAGTTTAGTGGTAGTGCTGATAGTGATGACAGTACTATTATTAGAGGTAAGTAAGAGACTGAGTGGAGGGGTCTTCTGTGTGGGCGTAAACAGTAGTAGTTTTTTTTTTTTTTTTTGGGGTTCAAGAGGAGACACCCTTGGTGGAACCATTTTTCCATTAAGGTGAATACAGTTTGTGTCCTGTTTTGGAGTTCAGTTTGGAGAGGAAGCAGCACAGATTAGAGTTGAATTGGCATATTGTATGCAGGTAGTTTGGGGAAGGGAAGTTTTCAGATCATTAATGAAAATACTAAAGAGGAGTGGATCCAAAATAGATCCTTGTGGGACTCCAAGAGTGATTGGGAGCTGGGAGGATAAGTTGTTCTCCCAGCACACTGTTTGTTGTCTATTTTCAAGGTATGAATGAAACCATTTAACTGCTTGAGTATCAGTTGAAAGAGATTTGAGAATATTTGATAGTAATTGATGGTTCACCATATCAAAGACCTTGGAGAGGTCTATAAAGAGAGCAGGTTACTATTTCTATTTTTATTAATGCAGTCAGTAAAGGATAGGAGTGCAGTGGTAGTGCTATGGAAAGGCCTAAAACCATGTTGGCAGTCCACTAATAGGTTATTTTCAAGGAGGTGATGCAGTAGTTGAATACATCTCTCCATAACGTTTAATAGGGGGAAGAGGAGGGCTATAGGGTGGAAGTTTGAGAGTTCATTTGAGTTGCCTCCCTTATGCAAGGGGATACTATGTGAGATTTTCCAGAGAGATGGGATGTAGGATTCAGTAATGGTTCTATTTATTAGGATGGAGATTGGGTAGGTTAGTACTCCTACTGCAATTTGCTGGTATTCAGCTGGGAGGAGATCAACTGATGGTGTACATGGTTTTAATTTAAGAAGTAGAATGTGAATGAAGGAAGTGGGAATGGGCTGGAGATGAAAAGTTTGGGGTAGATTGGTCAGCGGAGGAGATTCTGTGGTGGTGGTGACAGGTGGTAAGGTGTTAGCTAGGGATTGGATAGTTTCAGAGACAAATGTATTAAAAGTGTCAGCAGTTTGGTTGGGAGGGCTTTGAGTTAGATTAGAGGGGGTAGGAGTTTTGGAGTGGCCAGGATGAAGCAGTTTGTTGATTCCTAACCAGAACATTTGTGGGTTTTGCTGTTGGGTTTTTTGGAGTTTGAGGTAGTAGTTTTTTTTTGTCAAGGACTATAGCTGTTTTTGTGGCATTTCAAAGCTGTCTAAAGTTTAGGTGATCTATTGGGATTTTTGATTTCCTCCATTTGGACCAGATTTTATTTCTCATTCTAATGCTGTGCCTAGACTTATTAGAGAGCCAGGGAGCAGGTTTGTTTTTAGTTCTGACAGTACATGAGGGAGCATGGTTATCAAGGATTTGCAGAAATTTATTGTTAAAGAAAGAGACTGCTTCATCAAGAGGCAGGCATTTTAGGGGTGACCAGTTGCATGCTTTGAGCTCTGCTTGGAAGTTCACTGGTTTGAAATTTTTTTGTTCCAGGTTGTTCTAAATATTGTTTCATTGGGAATGGCGGTCTTTTTTCTAGTTATGAAGGAAAGGGAATGGTCACTCATTTAATCGGGAAGTATGCCGGTTTTGTAATTGAGGGAGTTGCTGTTAACTAGTATCCAATTTAAGGTAGTTTGTTTCTTGCTAGGTTTGTAGATCCTGGTAGGGAATGTAATGGTTTGGTGAAAGCCAAAAAGATTTATATGAGTAGTAGGTTTGGGAGAGGTACAACCATTCCAGTCAATATTAAAATCACCAAGGAGTATGGTTTCTTGTGGGAGGGTCATTGAGAGCCAGCTAAGGGTATTTTCAAGAGTGTGAATGTTATTTCCTGGGGGGGGTATATGAGTAAATAATTTATATGGATTTATTAGCATTTATTTGGAGCTTAGAGGTTAAAATCTAAAGATTTGTAGGGGATGGTGGATGAATGTCTATTGAGGTGACCTTCAATTCAGATTTAAACAGTAAAGGTTCATAGGTTCATACTAGGCTATCTGCCCTAGGGCATTTATAAGCCTAGCCAGAGTGTGCTTGGCTTTCATCACCCATTTTAAATGAATTTTGCTAAGCCCTTTTTCGAGATTAGTATACTGTGCCTCTGTCTAACAGTGACACAGAAGTGATACCCGGGGTAAACCTACTATCTCCCATCCACTCATCAAGATTCCTCTTGAAGAGAGTCAATGAGGGACTCTGCCTAACCTGGACTGGGATTTTATTCCAGAGTGAAGGGAGCCTCTGGGTTATGAATCTGTCCCTCCAGCATGTCCTATTTATTTCAGTGCTGAGGTTCAAGTCTCTCGAGCGAGTAGCTCGATAGGATTTGGATTTTCTGAGGTGCAGCATGTCCATTAATTCCGGGTTGGATATGGCTTTATACATCAGGCACAGATCGCCTCTGAGCAGGTGGTATGCCACTGAGTAGAGCTGGAGTTTCTTTAACCGGGCAGCATATGGCATCTGTTTGAGCCCTTTGATCCTCTTCATGAGGTACTTTTGGGGTCTTTCCAGTTGCTGCAGGTGTCTGGTAAGGTACATCCCAAAAGGGGCATTGTACTCAATTATGGGCCTGATGAGGGATGAGTAAAGAGGCACAATGACCTCCCCTAATCTAGATGTGAATCCCTTCATGATTAGGTGGGCTATATAAAATGTTTTTCTAACCACTTTGGCCACGTGGTTGTCAAATGAGAGATTGCTATCAACTTGGGTCTTCAGGTCCCTAATTACTTCTTTCGTACTTAATGGATTACCACCTATGTGGTAATTTGTGGGCACTTTGTTTTTGCCAAACGGGATGACTATACACTTTTTGGCGTTTAGCTTGAGGCCATGACTCTGGCACCAGTTGTCTGTTTCTATGAGGCCCTTTTATAGGATGTTTGTGTCGGCTGGAGAGTCGATTATGGTGTCCAGTTTGCAGTCATCTGCGAACTTGGTCAGCCACAGTCCTTCCATGTTAGCCTGTACCTCTGAGAAATATATACCGAACAAGAGAGGTCCCAGGACTGAGCCTTGTGGGATGCCACTTGTAACTGGTTTGGAGTCTGGCATGGCTCCAGCAATTCTAACCATGTGGGTTCTGTCCTTGAGCCAGTTTGCAACCCATCTAGTGACATAGGGGTTTATATTTAAGCTGGTGAGCTTGTCTATAATGCCCGAGTGGGGTATTGTATCAAAGGCTTTTGCAAGGTCCAGGTAGGCTGTGTGGACCACCTTCCCCTCGTCAATGGCCTTAGTGACTGCTTCAAAGAAATCAACCAGGTTTAAGAGGCAGGATCTGCCCTTAACAAAGCCAAACTGGGTAGGATCCAGTGTCTGTAGGTCCCCAGTATCTTTATCTATGAGGTCTGTGATGATCCTTTCCATAGCTTTGCAGACCAAGCTAGTCAGGCTTATGGGGCGATAGTTTCCAGGATTCGTTGAGGCACCACCTTTGTGGAGAGGGACCACTGTTGCTGTACACCACTCTTTGGGTACATATCCTGTAGTAAGGCTGAGATTGAACAGTATATTTATGTTTGGGTTTAGTTCTTCTTGGAGCTCATGTAGGACGCAGCCCGGGACACCGTCTGGTCCCATTGATGCTGTGTTTTTTGCTTTGGAGAGGGTGGCTCTTACCTGAGCATCTGAGATGTCAGGGGGGCAGCACTCTGGTGGGATAGATCTTTGCCCTTTTGGTGGGGAAGGGGGGAGAAGTTTGTGCTGAACCTGTCAGCTAGGATGTTGGCAATGTCTGTGGGTTCAGTGTATTTTTTGTCATTTTGGACTAATTCTGAGCATATCTGGGAATTCCCACCCAGGTTCCTAACATAACTAAAGAAAGCCTTGTGATTATCCTTAGTGTCCTGTGCAATTTTTCTCTCGAAGCTGGCCTTAGACGATTTTATGAGTGCCCGTAGTTTTTTGCTAATACTAATCAGAGATGCCTTCCCTTTTTGGGATTTTGCTCTATCATGTAGTAGCTTCCCCCTTCTATTGTATAGTTTGTTTATAGCTGGGGTCCACCAGACATGACGCCTAACTTTGGAGGATTGGGTCTTGGTTTTATTTGGGATTGCATGATCCATGCATTCCTGAAAGAATTCATAGAATGCGTTTATAAAGGATTCTGCAGTCTGGACCTTATTTTCCACAGGCCGGGGGGCTTTGAAGGATTCCACCTTGGTTTTGAGGAGTGTGAAATTTGCTTTAGAGAAGTTTTTCACTGTGGTTTTCTTAGCAGGGGCTGCGGTCCGGATGTGAATATCTAGTGAGATTAGTTTATGGTCTGATCTTACCAGTGAGGGATACACTTCTGGTCTGGAGCATAGAGTCCCCATGTTGGTGATGATCAGGTCCAGTATGTTTTCCCCTTTTGTGGGAGTGGCAACAAGTTGTTCCATAGCATTTGAGTTTATAAATTCTAGGAACCTTCGGGCTAGGGCGTTGGAGCTAGAGTAATGCTCCCAGTCTATGTTAGGGTAGTTGAAGTCGCCCAATATAATGGTGTTTGGAGAGATCTTCATATTTTCCAGTGTTCTGAGGAAGGCCGAGTGGGGTTCCTGGGTTTGGGAGGGTGGTCTGTAGCAGGCTATAAACTGGAAGGCAGTTTTACCCACTGTTAGTTGCACATGGATAGTCTCTGATGCTTCGTGCTGTGCCACCAAACTGGAGGTGTGGGTATCTTTGATGAATATTGATACTCCCCCTCCTTTTGTGGTTCGGTCCAAGTTTTGGGGCCAAAAAACATGGTATGAGGTATAAACCTGGTAGTGCTGGGGTGCTCTCGGGAGCCTTGAACCAGATTTCTGTTACTGCACAGATATCGATGTTCTCCATGCTAAGGAGAGTTTTGAGTGCATGCATCTTGAGGTTTAGACTTCTGGCGTTGAGTAACATTACTCTTAGTTTCTTATCCCTTGTGATACCTATGAAGGTGGGTTTGTCTTTTGAGCCTTGCCTAAAAAAGGCACTATGGGGGTGACAAGAACCTTTGCCAATATCCAAAAGCCCAGGGGTGACAGGTGCAAGCTGTCCCTAGCAAAGCATCGTTGCTTGTCGAGCATGTCATCCCAGGCAGACAGGCATTGGATCCCCTTTGAATGATGCCAATACTTAAGCCAGTTTTTGAAATTGATCATCTTGTCTTCATATTGTGGCATTATTCTTGGTGAGGGTAAGATGCTACTCAAGGTCAGGGTCATACCGGCCTGGGCTACATGCTCAGAGAGCTCCTCTATGTCTCTTTTCATGCAATCCAGGGAGGTGCGTCTCAGGTCATTCACACCAGCATGGACAATGACTGAGTCATATTTGTACTTGCCTTGGAGTGACCTGAGTGCTTGTGTTATGTGGTGGATCCTAGCGCCCGACAGGCAGCTCACCATGACCTTCTCCTTGTTCAGCCTGGTGAGCTGGACGTCAGTATGCCTGACGATAGAGTCACCTATTACAAGTGTATCAGGTGTGTTGTTTAGCCTTAAGGGCTGTGACTGTTCGGCACACTGGCTTTGTGAGTTATGTGTTGCACGTGTTTTGTTTTGGGGTAGCGGTTGCTTGGGTGTCTGCTTTGGAGGTCTCTGCTGCTTAGGCAGATTTTTATTTAGAGCCTCCGAGTATGTTTTTGTGTGTTTATGTGTTTGGTTTGCTGTCGTGGTAGGTCTATGTGAGACTGGAATTGTAGTGAGTGTGGTTTCCTTCTCCTCCTGACTGGTTACACCAGTACTGAGTTGAGAGAGCTTAGCCTCCAGTTTGGCTATATGGTTGCATCTCTCACATGTGTTGGAATTTGTTGGGAGGAGGAGAGGGTTGTCTGTGTACATGAGGCAGTTGTAACATTGCCTCAAGATTCCCAGATTCACCAGCTGGACCAGAGAGGAGATTGACAACTGACCTTTGGACATGTTAGAACAGTATTGGGAATTCCTTTATAATTGAACAAAAGGGCCAATGGGGAACAAAGTACTCAAGGGGAGTTTGTGAGGGTGTAGTGCTTTTAATTTTTTAGTGCTGACTTATATAATTGCTTTAGTGAGCAAGTGCCAGGCTTTAGAGAGGGAATAGGGTGTTTATTATGAGAACTAGATCAGTTCTAAGGGAAAAAGTGAAGAGCAGACTTTGTGGAGCCGAGAATGGTTTAAACCCAATTTAGCAGCGCTGCCCGATGCTGCGCTATGCGCAAAATCGCACAAAGCCCCGCTAAAGCCGGTTTTATACAGGGGGACTTGAAAGAGTTAGAAATTGGCCCAAAACGGCCAATAGACTACCAGATTCTTGTGCTGGGAACACTCTTCCAGGGATAGATAGGCTGCTCCAAGCTCCCCACTGCCACTGGTGAACAAAGAAGCCTCCCTTTATCCAAGAAAGGAAATGGACACAGGAACTTTCCAAAAGTCCAGAATACAGCAAAGCCTGTATTTGGACTACTCTAGCTCAGGAAAGACGGGAAACAAGGAATTTTTTTTTTCTCTTTTGCAACAAACAGCAGGAAGATGCAATAAATATGTAACACAGGCTAGCGCACTTGAGTGTGTAGCCTCAACAGGTAAATGCAACAAACAGGACAAACTTTAAAAGTGCAGGTGCAAAAACAACTTTAAACAGTTTAAAACAGTTCAAGAAGCAGAAATAGTTGCAGTTTAGCTAGATCGGACAGTCGCCCAGGTAGTAGCAGGAAAAAAACACTTTTATCAGGTTAGCAGTCGCTCTTTTAGCCTCTCTGCTGCTGGCACCACTCTGCAGGACCACGAGGAGCTTGGCTGAGTAGTAACAAGTGCACAAACCGCGCCAAAGCGGGTTTTATACAGGGGGACTTGAAAGAGCTAGAAATTGGCTCAAAATGGCCAATAGACTACCAGATTCTTGTGCTGAGAACACTCCTCCAGGGATAGATAGGCTGCTCTAAGCTCCCCACTGCCACTGGTGAACAAAGAAGCCCCCCTTTATCCAAGAAAGGAAATGGGCAACACAGGAACTTTCCAAAAGTCCAGAATACAGCAAAGCCTGTATTTGGACTACTCTAGGTCAGGAAAGATGGGAAACAAGGATATTTTGTTTTCTTTTTTGCAACAAACAACAGAAAAATGCAATAAATATGTAACACAGGCTAGCGCACTTGAGTGTGTAGCCTCAACAGGTAAATGCAACAAACAGGACAAACTTTAAATTACAAGTGCAAAAGCGCACTAAAGCTGGCTTTAAAGCAGGGGGTTAGAAAGAGATGGGAAATGGCCCAAAACGGCCAATAAGCTACAGGTCACTGGGCTGGAACCACTTCTCAAGGGACAGATAGGCTGCTCAGAGCTCCCCACTCTCACTGATGAGCAAAGAAGCTTCCTCCTATCCAAATAAGTAAAGCCACCACACCACTCTTTTTATTTAGATGGTCAAGTTGAAGTATGTTTTACCCTGGTGGAATTATATTGTTGTCTTTAGTTATGGGTTTGAGACAAGTTTCAGTTAGGCATAAGATGTCAAAAGAATAAGTGTCTAATAGGGCATGAAGTTGTGTAATTTTATTGTTTAAGCTATGTATGTTAAGGTGGTCTATAAAGAAAGTTTAGGGTTTTGGTGGGGTTGTTAGAAGGGGAAATATTGGCTGATGAGGAATCAGTAGTGGTACTGTAAGGACCTAGGTTTGGATGAATATCACCGTGTTGAAGTAGACTTAGTTGAAGATTATATTTAAGTTTGAAGACTTTAAAGAATATAGGGTATTCTTTTTTGATTTGGAAATATTTAGTATGGGTTAATCTGTGAAACTATGGAAGAAGGTAGGATGATGAGGATGTTATGTTAATATGGGTGTGAGAAGCTGTAAGAGAGAATGGGCTTGTTTGCCTTGTAGGGTGCTGAAATCTAGTAAAGCTTAGGGATTCATAGTAGCTTAAGCTGTAAGATATTAGTAGAGAGGTAAGACATACAGACCAGAGGAGTACTTTAAAGTGTATTGGCCTGCTGGGGCTAGTCATTGTGAGACGTATAGGATAGGTTAAACAGGTCAATTGGGATGTAGAATAGGCCAGTGAAGGGGTGGAGCTGCTAGGGGAATTAGGGAGAGGAAGGCAAAAAACAGGGGTAAAATATTTAATTGTTTAATGAAATAATTTAGGCTATTGGTTGGATGTGTGACTATGGAAGTAGAAGGTCAGGCGCTCTGGGGTGGGTGAGATTTGGGGGTAGGGTAGGGAAGTGGAGTGAGCCCGCAGGGTGAACGGAGCGCTTAGAGCCAAAGGATGGACAAGCCACAGCAGCAAAAATACAATCTGTGGCTGTAAGAAACTACAGTTAAGAGGTAGGTGATTGCTAAAGAGGGTTTGCAGAGTAAAAAGAGAAGAAATGTAAGTTGGGCAGGGCAAGGGATATTTTAGAAGTGTCAAGCAAAGGGTAGTGAAAAACTGGGTAAAATAGCTGAACGATAGAGGTTTAACTGAGTTTGGAATTAAAGAGCTGAAAAAGGTAAGGTATGATATGGTATAGGTATAGGGTGCCACCTAGTGGCGACAGGGGGAATGACAGCAGTGAAGATTCATTCACAGAAAATATTGGTGAAGTAGCTTTGTAATTAAGAGAATGATATTTATAAGAGCGTGACTAGGCTGGAGGTACAAGCGGTCTGCAGATGGCTGCTATCGCGTGCTATTAGGGTGTAGTACTAAACTCTTAACAGAAATAGTTAACTAAATGCAAACATCATAGTATAAGGTTATGTACACTGAGTTTGTATTCTTTTTAATGAGAGGATTGCCGTTTCAAAGGGCGCAGTAAGGGTAGGATTCCTCACCGGATCCCTGGAGATGATATTCTTTCCAGTGGTGTCTGTGGATCTGTAGATTCTTTAGTGGATATTAATGTTTTTCCTGGGCAGCAAAGAGTGGGAGCCCACAGGTAATAGACTGTAATAAAAGAAGGACAAGATAATTAGTGAGAGTCAGGTACTGTATTAAAGGAAGGAGGGAGAGGATAGTGCAAAAGAGCAGTGAGATATAGCTAGACGAAAAGGGAGGAAAATACCTTTAGGAGATTAGTACAGATGTGAGTGTAGGTGGAGATACCATAACAGCCAAATGAAACGAGTGAAAATCCCCTTTCTGACCCTGGAATGGAATGCAAGGGCAGGAAAAGAGAAAAGAAAAGGGGCTTTGCGCACAGCCAACACTGTCGTCACAGATAGGCAAAAGTTGGATATGAGCTTGTTTTCAGGTAGGGTAGCATGTGGAATACAGTGAAAGGACAGCGGTAGCAGAAAGGAAAAAAGGTACAAGCAAACAAATTAAGAATTTCAAACAGGCCTCCTTCTGGTATTAATTAAAGTATGTAGGTAATAAACAGTTAAATGTGCCCAGGAAACTTTTCCTAATACACAGGATTACGTGTAATCAGGAGACTGGGTTGCAAGCAGGATCTTAACAAACATTGACAAATATTCGACAAAACTTGTCCTTAGATAAGCAGCCACTGTTCTAACAAATAACGCAGGCTAAAAGTAAACAGTGATGTACATGACCATATCTAACTGGAAGCTTATATACACAAGTATAACAGGCCAGAAGCAAACAGTATTGAGCGTGTGCTGCCATGCATTACAAGAGTGGTACTAACAGTCTGTGCTCAACAGTTCCGTGCAGTCAGCACTTATAAGATAAATTGCTTGTAATAGTTGCCAACATTGGATGTTAAACACAGTACAATATCTGCTAAATGTTAGTTCCAGTTCCAGTTTCCAGCATTGGTTACTAAATACAGTACAATAGCTGTTAAATGTAAGCAATTAAACAACTATGGCAGGCTAACAAATGCTGACAGTACCGAGCGCGTGCTGCCACGCATTACAAAATTATGCTAACAGTCTGCGCTTGGCAATTAAGAGCGTTCCACACCAATAGGTAGTGGTACTGGGTTCTATTAGCTAAAACATTGTAAAGTACCAAAGTGTAACACTGTAATGAATGTGCCAGTACGTAACTCTAATATGGCAGGCTAATAAGCTAGCAGAGATGAGTGAGTGTTCCCACGCATAAAAAAGAATGAAGCTAGCAATCTGCATTGGGTATTACAGTGCGTTCTACACATATAACTAAGAGTGCTGGTTTCAAGTTGCAAGCTAGTTGCTAAGATATAGTATAGTATAAAGATGTGACACTGTGATGAGTGTGCCAGAACATAATGCTAAAGCCTTCAGCGTGTATACTAGCAGTACAATAAGGAGCCAAATAGCTGAGCAATACCCAAAAGTATACAATAGGTAAATCAGTAATAACAGTACAGCTAACAAAACATTGACTTTACCATGAGGCACGACGAGCAGCCAGACCACAGGACAACACTTCTAAAAAAACTAAAACCTACCACCCTCGCTGCCGACCTTCTTCCTGCAGAGTACCTACAACTAGCTGCAGATGCCATTGCATATCCCATATCTATACTTATCCATAGAACCTTATCTGAAAATGCTATCCCCTCTCTCTGGAAAATATCTCTTGTCATCCCACTCCATAAAGGTGGCAGCTCTACAGACATATCCAACTACAGACCCATTGCCATTCTTTCCCCATTAGCCAAAATAATGGAGAAATGTGTACACAAGCAACTAATGCAATACCTTACACAGAATAACTTACTGTCCAATTCGCAACATGGTTTCAGGCCATACCACAGCACTACCTCAGCCCTCCTTTCCTTTACTACTGCCATAAACCAAAATAGAAATGACAATAGGCTTACCTCTACCCTGTTTTTTCACCTATCAAAGGCCTTTGACATGGTCAGCCATGAACTTCTCATTTTTTCACTGATATCTATTTCCCTCAACAAGCCCGCTATCCAGTGGTTCCAGTCCTACCTGACTGGTAGACAACAGGCAGTACAATGGCAGGGCAAACTCTCCAGCCAGCTACCCCTCACACTTGGTGTCCCTCAAGGGTCCATACTAGGTCCACTGCTATTCTCTATTTTTATCAACAACCTTCACACTGCTATCTCTAATGATACCTGCATTCAATAAGCAGATTCCACTCTAATCTGCTCAGCCACCTCCCCACCCGAACTGCAAACCTTAACCCAAAATACATTCAACACTATCGAGAACTGGCTCACCAACCAACGCCTACTACTGAACCCCAATAAAACTAAACTCCTACTCTTCTCCCCCACTAGTAGATCTTCCACACGTTAATTCACTGTTACATCTAACAATGGTACCACTATTTCTCCAGATCATCACACCAAACTATTAGGGGTCATCATAGACAATAATCTCAAATTTGACCTACATGTCAAGAAAACCATACAGACCATCAATAAGAAGCTCGGCTCACTGTATAGAAACAAGACACTTTTAACCCCACTGGCCAGCACTGCAATCGCCCAATCACACCTACTCTCTACTCTTTTATATACCTTGCCTTTACTCTCAAACTTCAGCAAATCCAAACTAGGTAAGCTGTCCCATAGCTACAATCATATTGCCAGATTTGCCACTGGCTCCACCTATAGAACCCACCACCAGAACCTTAAACAACTAAAGTGGCTAGAACTGCCCAACTTAATTCATTTCAATTAACTCTTAATAGCTCACAAAATTCTGTACTACCCTGAGGATACCCCCTCACTTAAAAATATACTTAAGCCATATAGCAACCTGAGATCCTTATGGTCAGCTGATAAAATACTGGTGCAAACCCACAAAGCTAATAACTCTGCTGGTGAATCCCTGTTTGCCAACTTTGTTGGCAAAACCTGGAATTCATTGCCAAACTATATAACCCTTCAATCCTGCAAAAGTCTCTTCAATAAACCTCAGTATCTCAAAGAGAATTGGCTATGCCCATGAACCAACCCTGATTAGCTATAAACTGATAGCATAATCCGAAATTATCATAACATGTAAGTACGTCACTAAGCTCTGCTTCTAATCTATATATATATATATATATATATATATATATATAGGTTCATAGGTTCATAGGTTCATACTAGGCTATCTGCCCGAGGGCATTTACAAGCCTAGCCCATCGTTTTGTGGCTTACGCCACCCCTTTAGTTTGGGGAACTATACCCATTATTTTGCTGTGCCTCTGTCGAGCAGTGACACTGAGGTAATCCCTGGGGTATATCTGCGATCTCCCATCCATTGGTCAAGATTTCTCTTGAACAAGGCCAGCGAGGTGCTCTGCCTCACATGTACCGGGATTTTGTTCCACAGCATAGGGAGTCTTTGGGTGATGAATCTATGAATATATATATCTATCTATATATATATATATATATATATAATTCCATATCCTTATGTGTAAACATGACTGTTGTATATACCTTCCCAGATGTATCACACCGCATTTATCTATGTGTATATTTAGATATAACAACATATTTGATTCAACACTAATATCACTAAAAAGTACTACACAATTGTAGAAGTCATAGCAGTTGTTCAATACTATTCAATATGTGTACTGGCAGATGTATTGGAAAAAACAACAACCGTTTTCACAGTGGTGATGGCTTAGTAGTTAACTGCTGTGACTATAGGGTCCTGAGTTCAAGATCTGCAAGGGCTATTTATTTTGTTGCTGGGCAGAACAAGGGCTGTGGTTAAGGCAGTTTTGACCAGCTTTAAGCAGGTTTGCGTGGGCTTGCATGACAGTAAATGCTGCTAACGTGCGGTTAAATGTATAAGTGCTTTCACCATTTCAGCTTCGCTTACCAGTGTGCAAATCTGCTTAGCATTTACATTTAAGCAATGCTTACACCTGCTAAGGATAGCTCAGCTCTGGGAACCAGTGATCACATTCCAGTCTGATACAATAGCAGGGTAATGACATATTTAATAAGTGTATTTAATTCCATGTACATAACATGTGTCTATGTGCTGTCATTACAGTAGCAAGGGGTGTGAGTCTACTTTCTGGGACACCTAAGCATATATGGCTTGTACAACACAATTTTCCATTTGAATGTGTTTCATACATGGGTAGTAGCCCAGGTTATATGCAGTCACACTGGCATGTAGTGTATCATTACGTTGCTACTGTTGACAGTGCTTTCCTAAGTAAGAGTAGATTGCAGATTATAATACCGGAATCAAACACCCCCTGCATGCAAAGATGGACTCTTAAGTCCTCACTATCATGGTGTTGGTGTGTGAGCTGTGTATCATTAAGTATTTGCTACTGGATATTGATCTGACATGTGGATATTAACTGTAGACTACTGTGTGTATAAGACATGTCATTGAGGGCTGCTGTCATGTAGTAATGGCACACCTATCAGCGCCAGACATCTATCTGTCAACACAGTCATCCTACTGCATAACCAGTTGGCTAGCTGATGTCTGTCTGTCCTCTGTACATTTGTGCAGATGTCAGGACTCCATCTTGGCTGCTTACCGGCAACCTGTGCTTGAGTGACACTGACATGTCTGCCCAGATGTGTTATGAATGCCACAGATAGGAATCCACACCCTGTATGCACCACATGCCATGGATACCTCAACTACACTACCACAGTCAACAGAACATGCTTTGGTACAGGTCTCCAAGACAGACACTGACCATTATGTAATACATGTTGCATACATGTCATCTGGAGCACCTCACTGGCCCTCTGCAAGAGGCAACCAGATGATTGGATGTTGCATGTAACTCTCACCCTGAGGATCACACCTGTGGTATCTGTTGATAGATGGCCTGCTGACAAATGGAAGGTGGCATGATACCACTGTACACACATCACCTGCACTTCCCATCTCTCCATGGACAATAGCCTGGTACACACCTATGAACACCTGCACTGATGGACCCCAGTACTGACAAATGTGTACATGTGCATTACTGAGAATAACAGTGTCTGTGTGTTTGTAGATCTGTAGTTGATAACATCCTGAGGCCCTTCACACCAACTGCACCCCCCTCCCCCATTGCCATAGTTAGATGTGGCTGCTGATGTACTGGACATTACATGTACCTTGTTACACTTTTCACCCTATGGGCTACCTGGGGCTTGCAGTACCAGCACAACGCTGTTGTACAAATGGGTTGATAGGCATGGGATACCCTCTGAGTTCTGGCAAGTGTGTGTGTATGTGTGCAAGTGTGTATATTTGTAAGATACAGCATTCTGAGGCCACATTCTTCTAATGCAATATGGCTTGCCACACAGTATTAGGGATAGTGATGTTGCTGACCATAGGAGAGCCATGACAATGCATCACCCTACTATCTCTGTGGCATGTGCATTAGATGCATATCCCTGTAGTAGCAATCTTGGAATAAACAGGGGGTTGTATTGCAGTCCTGGTCAATGTGTGATGGTAGGTATGTCAGAATATTATCATCCGTTTCAGTGCATACAATATCCACTGTGGGGTGTGGGTGCTGGGTATACTGTCTTTACACCATGGTACCCCCAGTACCTGTCCCATGTTTCACTGTATGCGGACCACTGTCACCATCAACCATACAGGTAACTGATAACACTATCCAGACCAGTTATGCATGTGCTTTGTGCAACTTATCTGTAACAGATTGGACACACTGACAAGGTAGTTAGCACTGATATGGCCAGGTCTCTCAGATGTGTGTATGGCTATGTGTTTGTCAATGTGTATATGACAGTATGTCACACTATGTGTTGTTCATAAACAACCAGTACATCCCCCATTACCATACTGTACAGGGCCTGGTGATGTTCTTCATGTAACATGTAACCTGGAACACACCTTATCCTAAAAGCTGTGTGGTGTGTGCAATTATGGCCACACACATCAGTAGCACTACATACCTATGTAGGGGTTCTAGTCCCAGTGTTGCCAAGTAAGAGTGTGTGTGTATGTGATGGGATGTACTTCCTTTTTCAGAATATACATGTCCCAGGAGGTCATCTGTCTGGGAACTGCCTGGCAAATTTTATCCTGTGGAAATTCATTCCATCACAACTAGTAGTAGATGTGTAGATGCCCTCTTCCCCACTGTATTGGCGTACATCTATACTGGGGTTGGTATATATAGCTGGGTGTGGCTCTTGTGGACACAGCCACCATCATTGCAGTTACTGTTGAGTGTATCTCCCACTTAGCTGGCTGTAATACTGTACAGTTCATGTTAACAGGTTAAGTAGTTGTCAATCACACTATCTGCAGTTCTACAGCACCTCACACCCTCCAAATAGTAGGGCTGTGTCATCCACACCAGCACATCTGTGTTTACAGAGTTGAGGATTGTACTATATTGGGGAAGGGGACATATAACCTGCCAGTACCATCTTCAATGACATTAAACTAGCAGACTGTTTATTTCCCAATGAGTTGTTGTGCCTATTCTGTCTTGGCGGAATTACATAGGCTAAAATGGGTTCCTTGCACAAGTACATACATCCATGTGTACAGTATTCGCTGCATATTGCATCAACACCAAAGCCTGTGTGTGTGTTATACACAAACATGTGGTGTGTACCACCCAGTACACTTACCATTGTCCACTGTAGAAGGGCTGCTGACATCAGCCACCATGCACTCACCTGTATACACCCCCAGACCTATCAGCCATGTGTTACATGCAGTAACTGTTATACAGACCTGTGACATGTGTCCACCTGTACCCAGGATATGGCACAGTCAAGGTGTCACCACAGTGCCATACTCCTTGTAGGAAACAACAGCAGGCCAACATCTTGCTGACACATGGACACCTACAACACAAACAGAATATATTATAGAGACCACAATCAGTGTTAATATCAGCTATAATGCATCATGGCTGGAAACCTAGACTTCCTGACATGTAAGCATTAAATGTCAGTGCTGACATGTTACACAGCATTGCATTGGTGCACCGTACTACAGTCACCCTGTGCATCAGAACCATATTAGCCTGTCCCTGCATCGATGTTATGGATGACAGGGATGTGGCACAGGTATCATCATATGCACAGGGTGTGTTGTTGGTTTGCAGAGACCTAGGCTGAGCTATACATTGACATCATGTGTGTGTATGAGGGGGGTTAATTATTAATTGGGCTGTTGTGGTGTGGTGTGTGTAGGTATGGGTTTACCCTAGCTGTGATGTGTGTGTATGCATGCATGCACACAGTTCTGCCATGCAGCTGCCCTGTACAGGGGTTTGTTGGACAGCTGCAGACTGTACCTGCCAGGGTGTTCGGTTCACCATCTCTGGCCATGGACACGAGAACTGTGCCTATAAGGGGTTCCATTGACACCACCAGGTACAAGCCACATTATGGTACTCTTCCCTGATGATGGCATATGTCCGCTGGATCCAGGTCCCTCCTGGGACTGGCCAGGGCCATGTGCACATGGTCTGCTGTGTTGTAGTGTGGACAGCGCCTCCCCTGCAGTGCTGGGGCTGATACTGCCACTATGGAAGTGGTTCTGACTTCTGGCATGTCCACATCAACCTCCATTTGTTGGTGTTGCTGGCCTATGTCCACATGGCCATCACAGTACTCCCACCATATGCTCGAACACAAACATTCCACGGTCGAGGATTTCCACCATCTCACCCAACCGTCTATCTATGACCTCTGCAAAATAACAGTGGGCACCTGCAAAATCACTGATGTTGTCAATAACAGCTGAATGAGTAGCCCTCTGCAGCCTCAGACCCTGTCTGGTATACCATTCCATACATGCCTGTGCCTCCATGACGGCCTGAAACATGCATCTGATGCCACCAGATGTGGCACCTCTGCCAGGGGCATAATGACCAGCAGCCCTCCTATGATCACCCTGTACATCTGCCTGTGTGGTACCCTGCTGAACATCTGGCTATTGCTTCTGTGTCCAGACACACGTGCCATAAGATACCACACTGTCCTGTCCCATGCCACCACCCGCCAACTGTCCCTCAGCTATGGCCATTGCTGATGGGGTATGTATAGGCAATGTGACTGTGTGCGGGGAAGGGGTGGATAACAGAGGGATGTCAAATGATGGCGCAGTTTCAGCCCCTGACAACACCGCCTGTGCCTCAACACACCTATCATCATTATCAGTGTCTGTATGGACACCAGCATCAGATTGCCTGCAGGAGGGACCCTGACCCACCTCACCACCTGTGAGGGGAAAACAAGAAATTCACTTTAAGGCTTGTACATCATTGCTTAACAGTGCACTTACACACACACACACACACACACACACACACACACACACACACACACACACATACTTACAGGTGAGGTTGCACAAAGATATTACACAGACCTTTCATTACCCATCTGTCAACATGTATGACATATGGCATTCAACAGCATGCAGTGCAGCTATAGTCAATCCCTGTTACCAACATTATACAGCTCTGTGATGCATGGGTTGTGTTAGTAGGTGATGCTCCTTCCCCTGGAGCACACTGCACCCATGTACACAGTATTGCTATGCAGCTGTTCAGCACCCTGGCATGTACTGTGCACCATACCTCACAGGTGTACACACCATTGCTGAATGTGTATATGTGTGTCAGTTATGTTTGCTCTGCTGCTCACAGCCCCTATTTGTTTGTCCAACACTTACCTGGGATGATATGTGGACAGATGTCATTTGTGAATGCCTGATGTCTGATTTACAGATTTCATCATCAGCGTTGCATGTATGACCAATAAAATGCAATTATACTGACAACCTTCAAACCTTACTGTGGCTATGGGGAGTGTACTCACCCTTACTGACATGGCACCCACTTCCCTGATATGCCATGGGGCCACATTACTGCATATGTTAACATTACACGAACCTGATATGTGACATATGACCTGTGCAATCAAATGTGATATCAAACAAATGTGTTTGTTGTGCAGATGCTGATTGGGATGTATACAATTTGTGGGTGCATATGTGTGCACACCCATATCATGATGGTTTGTTGCACCAACTGTTAAGTGTACTACAGCAGTCACTATTCCTGGAAGGGGTATACTAGCATGGGCCATCTGCATTTGCCAGTATTTGGTCACTTTTCCCTACAAATGTCCCCCAACTCTGCATGACTGCAAGGTCAACTCATGTGCACAGCCCTTGGAGGTCACACAGTGCTGTCACTATTGCTGTGGAGTCAGGGTTATGTCTGCCACAATTCATGACCTTGACTGTGTGCAGATACAGCCATTCTTAGCGAGCTTTGGATCGCTGCTTTAGTTCACTGTTGTGTTTCAGGATGACACCTTCTCCCCATCCTCAGCCTTTTTGCAGATGCTTGACAACTATGGCCTACACATGTGTGTCATTTTGTAGTGTCCCAAATTCTGAACACCATGTGTACCGGCCTAGTCCCTGCTAATGAATGGCAAACATACAGGTGTACACTGGCACCAGCAAGGTACAGATGGGGATGGTGGGCCTGGGGTGGGGTGAGGTGTTGGTTGTGCAGCACATGTATCTTAATTGATAGTGTCTGTAGGTTTCCAACTTGGTCTTGGCACACCAGTACACATTGCAACACATGCCTTTGGGGGACTTTTGATGCTATGCATATACCTGTAGAGAGCCATGGCTGATGTTTCCTGTGGAACAACTGTCACATCTGATTACCGTAACCCACGGGCCACACTTATGCAGAGTCCAGGTGATTGCCGACACAGGTACTGCACAGCCAATACTTGCTAGACATTCCTGCAACACCCTCAGTGTTGCGGCATGTTACTAGACAGCCTGCATGACCAGTTTGCAACATGTGTTATCATCTGTCTTGGATGGCCATCTGTTTATTTTCTACATTAATCAAGTCCCATACATCCTTGCCACATACATGACTGTCTGAACTGTTTGCCATGGTATATGCAATGGTGTGGTAAGGCTACATGTCCAGCTCCTGCGTGCTACCTATTGGGTATGGGATCCATTCCATGGCTTGTAAGATGTGTGCATGGGACAGCTGCCACTGTTGCAGGTAAGTGGGCACATTTGATGGGCAAACATCTTGGACAGCAGACCATTTTTTGGTGTGACATTGAGGACCTGTACTTGCTGGAAGGTCCATACTCATGAAGAGTGCATGCTGTCAGTACCTCAATAGCTGTTTCCACAATATGTTATTTGGAGTGTATGCACACATATGGTTCCAGTGTTTAAGGTATGTATTCCCCATATTTGCTGTCCTAACATAGGATTCCATATTACACATTCATTGCTCATGTTAGGACCATATTACAGGTTGTAAGGGTTGTGGAATGTGGTATTGTGATATGCCGTTCTGTAGATCTGCAACAGTTGCCATTGTAATAGTGGTGTATACACTGTTGTAGCACTGTATAAGGGCGATGTTTCAGACATGTTCCTACTTTAGGCCATTTGTCCCACCATTATGTTCATCTCTGTGCACACATCTTGCAGTGACACGTTGTTAGTTATATTGCAGGACTCTTACATACCCTTCAGCTATGCCACCATGGTGACCACAGTGATGCAGTGCAGTTAACAGCAACAATAAATGAACTTGTACAGCATGCATTATGGGTAGGTGTGTTTAATGTGTGCATGGAAAATACCATGGCCATAACATGGCCGGTGTATTGGCAAACCTGAACAAAAACAAGCACCATACTCACCAGCTACAGGCGGCTGCCCAGAGGTATACCAGAGGGACCTACATAGTTGTGTGAGAGATGTGATGTCAGTAGCCACACCTGTGGCATTGTTACAGGGTGGGAGTAGCATTAAAATACATCAACAGTACAATGCCACAATACTACAGATTATGCATATCTGTTTATTACTACAACACAGCAACAGACTATATATATTTTATCTCACGTATGCATGATTAAACTCTACAGATGCAGATGGATATGCAACAGTGGTCTACTGATGTGCCCTGTGGCCTTACCTGCACACTCCTCATCCATTGTGTGGGTAGCACCCACCTCCACAATGCTCTCCACAGGATCTTGTGTTTGTGGGTGGGCACGTTCCTCAAGGATGGCGAGGAGCTCCTCAGCATGTGTCGGGGGGGCTGGATGGCATAACCCTCCCCGTGGCTAGCTGGTCCCTCCTAACTGCAGCAGCATGCCAGTGGACATGGTGGAGTAGGTCAGTGCACTGATGTCGGACCTGCACCTAACTGCGGTTATGCAGGCTGACATCGTTTACCCTGTGGACAAGATCGTTCCACAGGTCGGTCCTCTCCTGCAGATCATGGGCTGTACGTACAAATAGGGTGTGGTAGTGCTGCACCAAGTGTTGAATGATCACCTCATTCTCCTGGGAGGTGTGCATCAGCAATCACTCCTGTGACATGGGACCTGAAAGACATAAAGAGGAAAAAAGGTCTGAGGACCTCATACTGCAAGGATATAATAGTTGTTAATACACATCTCTCTCCCCCCCACCACCATATCTGCAATGACAATCTGATCATACAACTCAATGGGTATGTTTACAGCAGACCTACTCTTGGGACATAAATCGTATTGTACAACAATTTGTGCAATCTGTTTGTAGTCATGTTCCATGTTGAAACACAATCATTGGTGGCTTCTTACGAACAATGTCACATGCATTCCATTGTAAGGGCCAGTATGGTTCCATATATGCATGTGTTCTGTTTGCTATGTGATTGCTGCAAATCTGGTGTTTTGTGTTAATGTGGATATCTATGCATGCTGTTAGACATAATCATGGCATGTGTGAACTATTAATCCCCATATATGTTCACTAACTGTGACATAGTAGCATACTTGGGAAAACAGTTCCCAGCAGAACCACCTCTCCCAACTCATCTGGCCATATTACCAGGCCACATCACATCTGGGACTCACCCCAGGACCTCATCATCTGCTGGTCCTGCACTAACTTCATGGGGCACCATCTCAGGGGATGATGTTCGCCCCTTCCGGGAGCACACACAGACAGGATCCTGTCACCCAAAGGTAAGGTTCAGGGTCTGGTGCATAGGGAGCTCCACAGAGACTTGGGGGATGTGTTACACCACCTTGAGGCCCTCAGTACACAATCACAGGGTCTGCCTGCTCCTCCTGCTCAGCCCCCAGCCTAGGCACCTTCAGGGCCGTGAAGGTGCAGTTGTGACTGCCCAAGGGTGGGGACCCCGGTCCCATTGTTTCCATATGGCGGCTCATGGGCTTCCACATTCCAAACACCACTCCCCATCCAAGGTGTTTACCCACCACATGTGTCATATACCACCCCTGTATGCTGTATTGTCTGTCTTCCAACCCAACCTGCCTCCCCAAATATACCTACTATCCTTCCCCAACATACCAATCCCACCTTCACAAACAAGGGCAATATGTCCCCAACATGGATTTCACACCAGACATAACTGCCCATTTTGCACCCACTATATATATATATATATATATATATATATATATATATATATATATATATGTGTGTGTGTGTGTGTGTGTGTGTGTGTGTGTGTGTGTGTATAGATATGTGTGATGTTCTCACACGTATCGTGCAGCACTGTCATTCAACAGTAGGGAAATGTGTGTATATATATATATATATATATTTATATATATATATATATATATATATATATATATATACATATATTTATATATATATATATATATATATATATATATATATATATATATAAAAATGTAAATGTTTGTTTGTTCAAAATCTTAAATCTCCGAAAGTTCTTCACCGATTGCTTTGAAATTTTCACACAATGTTGCATTCGAATACGCGTGTGTTTTTATATACCTACTATGGATTCTATATATTTGTATACAAATATGCAATTTTATATGTTTTGTTATAACTTTCTTACTTTTTTTTCAGTGCAATCGATCTGCTTTAGTTCATCCAAATAATGCCTCGCAGAAGATCAAACTTAGGTCGTTGTACTCACGGAGCGGAAGCAGTGCGATGAGTAATTGCATATTTGTATTCAAATATGCAATTTTATATGTTTTTGTTATAACTTTCTTACTTCTTTTTCAGTGCAATCGATCTGCTTTAGTTCATCCAAATAATGCCTCGCAGATGATCAAACCTAGGTCGTCGTACTCGCGGAAGCAGTGCGACGAGTAATTGCAAATCAAACTGAGGAAGAACAGGCATCAGCGAACGAGCAAAACAGACAAAGAATGGCTCAAATACGTGCCGAGGAAGCAGCAGAGCGACGTGCAGCCAGACTTGAGGATGCACAGTTGCGAGCATGGCGATCGCGTTCTGCAGCTTCAGATCTGCTTCGTTCTCGATCGACACCAGCGGACGAAATAAATGCTTGCTTGAAATACTCTACTTTGTGGTGACACGTAAAGATGTTAAAATTAACTAGAAATATGCATGTCCAGCTGCAAAACGATCGATCAGCTGAGATATTCTCACATCAATTGCTGGAAATTGGGAACAGAAAGGTGCCGGTTGATCTGACCTCGGGACGAACTTCATTGCCTCATAACTTCTGCAATTTAGTGGCGTCAAAAGAAGAATTGGTTGAAAAAGTATTTCCCAATATTCAAACCAATTATAAGAATCATGATTGGCTGACTGAACGAGCTATTCTTGCAGCCAAGAACAAAGACGTCTACTAACTTAACAATATTATTCAGTCTAACATTCAAAGCGAGCCAGTCACATACAAGTCCGTCGACACTGTTGTGGAAGCAGATGAAGCGGTTAATTATCCAACAGAATTTTTGAATTCACTCGATCTTCCAGGGATGCCACCGCACGTACTGCAATTGAAAATCGGCGTGCCAATTATCATGTTGCGAAATATCAACCAGCCAAAGCTTTGCAACAGCACGCGGCTTGCAGTAAAAAAATTAATGAGCAACGTCATAGAAACAACAATCTTGACAGGACCTTTCAAAGGTGAAGATGTCCTCATTCCTCACATTCCTATGATTCCAACGGATATGCCATTTCAATTTAAGAGATTGCAATTCCCAATTCGATTGGCATTTGCAATCACCATCAAGAAAGCTCAGGGCCAATCTTTAGAATAGTGCGGTTTAGATCTACACACAGATTGCTTCTCACATAGACAATTATATGTTGTGTATTCTAGAGTCGGCAAACCAGACAATCTCTATATCTGCACAGACAATTGAACAACAAAAAATATTGTATACCCACAAGCATTGTGAAATTAAACATATTAGGAACGTGCGCTTTCTCTTTTCTTTCTTTTCCATTTAACCAGACTGAGCCACAGCAACGCGTGGTGGGTACAGCTAGTATATATATATATATATATATATATATATATATATATATATATATATATATATATAGATAGATAGATATAGATATATAGATAGATAGATATATAGATATATATATACATATATACACATATGGGGTGCATTCAAACATCAGGTCTACACTCTCTAACTCTCCCTCCTCCACAGCTGCACTGTTCTGCCTTGCTACACAGACAGGAGTCACATGTGGACACAGCCTAACATTAGGGGGGTATATATAGGGACAGATTGAAGGTAAACCTATTACACACCTATGGCATTTGTGCATGCTACATTACATGTTAACATGACAGTCCTGCAAGTGGTAGGATCTGAAACTCATGTGTTTATCATAACGGCATTACTTCCACCACCAGCTATTTGCCACACTAATGTACATGCCTTGAGGTACAGAACACACACTATGATGGCTTATATCTTGTCATTCAATGCTGATCGGCACAGTTGACAGGCATGGCCCACGGCCCATAGGGACAGACACTATTGCCCATAGCAGTTGTTCAGCAGGACATCATTACAACATCATCACAACAACTCCTGATGGCACATATAAATCTTTCCACATCATCTATCCCATAATTATAGACCAAGTACTACATTCAATTGCATGCATATATGTTTCACATACCTGTTTTAGGATTGTCCTCTCTTCTGAGTACACCTTTATGTGTCCCCTTAGTTATGTTGGGTTATTTGTAGGTTTAGATACTTTTTTTTCCTGTTTGTTTATTTATTTATTTTTTTTCTTTCTCTCTCTCTTGAATAGACTGCAGCATGGATTTTGTAGGTGATGCACATGATCAAGTGATGGCCTCTACATCAATCAGTGTTCACCACTTGGTACTTGCATGCAGCCAGCTGTGTTTTACTTCCAATTACCACTGTCATGGCAACCCACTACTATAAATTAATACATCATGTGGGCGTTGTCCCTTTACCTTTCCTGTATGGAAGACATCCTTCCTGTGTGTGGGCAGCAGTGTTACAGACAGCAGGTAGTAATACCTCTTACAACAGGACTTGCAGACACAGGCCAACTACATATTTCTATAAGGTTCCAGACCTACGGACAGTGTGAGTAGTGTTGTTATATGCATTGTATACCGCTAGTCTGTCTGCATACCTCTCATCTGTGGGCCTATCCACATGATGGCCAGAGGATTGGCTGTTATGCTTTGTCTGTTCACCACACAGGTCTTGTCTCAGATATATCAGTAACATTCTGTCTGTTGAGTGCTATCAGTACATGGCTACATCCATTTGTGTTTCTGACTTCATATTTATGAATAAGGGTATGTTGCAAACAATCCTGTAACACCAGCAACTTTCACAGTGTATAACAGCAATATTGCAAATATGACCCTGTGTTCCAGCCTCTGTCCTCCACTTATATAGCTGGCTTTGTCCATATGACATGCAGCAAGAGGTTGTTAAGTAGTGGCCTATCATTATGTCATGCTGGCATTCCTGACATCATTCCAGTGATGTTGTGGACCCCCACATATACTGTGGGGTAGGGTCCATATATATGTGGGCTACAGTCGGACAAAATGTGCATGTCCTTGTAGAGTCCAGAGGTCATTGTATGTTACACTGTTATATGCCCTTGTAAGTCATTCTATGAGGGCAGGGTATGCACCATTTATAACCTAGGCTGTTACAACATGTGAGGGATATCAGTAGTAAAACACCTTAAGGTATATGGCAGCACATTTTCATACATTTCACCTTGAGAACATTGATGGGCTAGTGCTTACTGTCTTACAGACAGTTCTGTTTGTTAATGTGATAGTGATGTTTTAAGTTAAGCATTGTTATGTAACAGATACATTTTCATTGTGACAACTTAATTCTTTTCCCCCTAGGGGTTG